>NW_025726868.1:0-59645 GCF_021461385.2 Schistocerca piceifrons | reverse complement strand
AAGCGTCAAACTTAGGTTAAGCATTCAAACACGTCAGGCGTCAGAGGTTAGGTTAGGTTAGGTTAGGTTAGGTTAGGTTTACACGTTAGGTTAAGGGGTCAGTGCTAGGCTAAGAAGCGTCAAACGTAGGTTACAAAAGCGTTCAAACCGTGAGGCGTGAGCCGGACAGCTTACCTTACGTAGACGTTAGGGGCTCACAGGCTGAGCTCACCTCGCCACACCACAGGGTTAGGTTCGGTTCGCTCGGCTCAGCGTAAAGCGCCGAGGTCAGGGTTGCGTTCGTTCACCTTCGGGGCGCCACACTTTCGGTTGAAAGGTCGCGACGGGACGACGTCGGCAGGCACGCCGCAAACGAACAAAAACGTACAGACGACGTCGAAAACCGCCGACAGACGGGGGAGCAGCACGACCACGACCAGATACCGAGCGCGAACGAGACACACGCGAACCACCCCCACCGGCCAAAGGGCACCACACAACAACCCAGAGCACCACGTGTCCACACCAGAGCAACCCGCCGCTCACGCGACATGGCTGGCACCGAAGGGCAACCGCCCGCAACTGCGCTTTCCGCGCCGGCCCGGGATGCACGTCGTGCTACAACAACACCACTACCGTACACAGCCGCTGTTCACAACATCACTATCATGCGCGCCCGCGGCTCGCCGCCGTCGCAGTCGCAGCCCCGACGCCAGCGCTTTTGCACCACCATTCACACGCACCGCAACACAGCCGAACAAAACAAACACCACACAACAACAGCAACAACGCCGCCGCCGCCGCCTCTACTTGTGCCGGCGACCCACCCCGCCGATGGCGCACCTTTCGCCAGCCGGCAATCGACACACACGCACGCACCCACCCACCCACCCACCCCACCCACCCCCCGGGGCCCAGTGCAAAAAAAAAAAAAAAAACACACAAAAACAAAACGACACGGGAAGCGCACACCGCCACTTCGCGCGCACGCCACCAACCAGTCGTCGTCTCAAAATAACAAACAACAACCAAAATAAACTAACAACTAGGGCAACACAAAAACAAAAACGCCTCGCACGAAACCGCCCACAAAAAGGACAAGCACACGCACAGCCTCTGCTGACGACCACGACGCAGCGGCACGCTGCTCCTGTCCCGCGCCCCGCGCCCCACTCGATTCACAACTCACGCGACACCGTCAACGACGGGCTCGCTTCCCGCAACCTACCACCTTTCCGCCACGACGCACAGCCCCAGCCCCCACCCGACGACGCCCGTGGCAACGACTGCACTTTCACCACCGCCTCCCCCTTCCCCCCCCAAAACACACACACACACACCCAGCCAAAAAAACGCACTCGCGACCCACACATGCACGTGCATCGGCACACGCCAACCAGTCAACGTCGACAACCACACGCAAGGCTCGAAACGAAACCGGCGTCCTTCCACGTTGCCATCAAGCTACGCGACACAAGACACAAGGAACCAACACAACAGCCGGCCCCACTAATTCCCACTCTCACGCCGCAAAAAGCACACCGAAACCGCCAAAACGCACGCACATTCCCCTTCGCACTGACAACGACCGGCTCTCGCTACCACACACCTCTCGGCAGCCGTTTCACGCCAATTCGCCACACCGCCCACACAGTCGACAAGCGCCCGCCCTGTACGGCACACGCAACGACGCAGCGCAGCAAAGGGCGCCCGCAACACATACCTCTCCGCCGCCCGACGCGCCAACCGCCACACCACACCGCCAGCCACTCGCAAATTGTGCACTGCCACCAGCCACACGTCCAACACGCCGCGCCGCCTCCGGCCACCCGCCAGGGGGCGCTCACGTTCGCGACAACAGCGCGGCCCGCCGGGCCGGGCCGAACCGAACCGAGCCGCCGCTGCTCTGCACTCGGCACGGCCACACCCTGCTGCAGACCGGGCTCGTCTCTCTGTACGCGTCTGCCTGCGCATCAACACAACACGACCTTTTTTTTTTTTTTTACCTCTCTCTACCGCCATCCCTTCTTCTCGCGTTTTACTCGTTGTTGCAGCAGCGGCGCACACCTACACATCCACAGCCCCAGCCGAGCCGGCCTCACCTCAGGGCCCGCCGCCAGCGTCTCCTCCTCGGGCACAGGTGCGGTGCTGTGGCCGCCCATCCAACCGCATTGCTGGCCGTCCAGCCACCAGGCGTTCCCACTGCCGCGAGCCACGCCGCGCACCGACCCTGCTGCAGAAAACGAAGCATAGCCAGAGACCGACCGATACACAAAGCAAGCCGTCGCCTCGCCTCTTGTCCTTCCTGCCTTCCTTCCGCCCCCGCCCTTCTCACACCACCGCCTCTCCACTTTCGCCCGCCCCCGCCCCCGCCCCTCCTTTTTTTTTGTTTTGTTTTTTTCCTTCGTTTTCTTCTTTCTTTCTTTCTTTCTTTCTTTTCTTTCTTTCTTTCTTTCTTTCTTTCTTTGGCCCTCTCTCCTTCCCGCCCCATGGCGGTTACGGCACCGCCTGCAGCGGCAGATTTTTTGCGCCCACACGCCTACTCCTACCACCATTAACCTTGCCCTGCCCTGCCCATCAACGTCGCAGTCGAACCGACGCTTGCCAACACACTGCCCACGTTCCCTTTCTCTCTTCGGCCTACGCCCATTACGCGCCGCCGCCACAGCACCTTCCCTTCCCACAACACACCGACGTCATCACACGCACCCAAAACAGGGGCCACGACCGTGTTCCTCGCCCACTCCCATCCCGCACGGTACGCACATTCCCAACTACTAACCGCGCACCCTCCCTTTCCAATCTGTGTGTCTCTGTGTCTGTGTCCTGTCCGCGCGTGACGCCTCTCAACATCCGCCGTCCCCCGTCCCGTTTTCGCCCCCATGCCGTCGTCGCGCCGCCTCCGCCCCGTCCACCGCCGCCCCTGTCCGCCCCGCACCACACCATACACCGCTGCTTGTCCCGGCCGTTGCCACCAAAGGCGCCGACCGCAAACGCGCCACGCCGCAGCCCCCGTGCGTCTCGCGCTCGCTTGCATCTCCGTGCCGACGCTGCCTCTCTTCCCGCTCGCACTCGACCTCGACAACACAGTCTTTGGCTCCGCCACTGCGTGTTCCGGTGGTACGCACGCTGCAACACGTATGTATTCATTACCAGAGCGATGGCGAGGCATGACAGCATCTCCGTCTGACCAGAGAGTTATTTATCGTTGCTGGTCGGCGCTTGGACCGCGCCAGACGACAGTAGTGGCACGCACCGGGTCGCCAGGAACAGTTGTTATATATATTGTAGCGCGAGTCGGGAGAGGTAGTAGTCGGTCGACAGTAGTAGCGGGTGGACGGTTGTACTGAGCGGGCGTCGGCGGCGTGCTCTGCTCGTCTCGCGACTCTGGTCACGGTTCGGGACGATGTATATAGTATATTGTGTTATAATCAAAAGGTAGTGTGAAGCTGCATTGCGCAAATCTGATAACGTATGTTCTTCAACAACAAAAGCCCCACTATTACTTTTTTCTAAAGTAACTTTTGTCTTTTAACGAAAAACATTCACTTTTTAAAGACTACTTCCTATGGCATTTCCCTCCAAGGAGTGCAATTAATTACCAGCCAGCACTCATTCATTGCACACAGCTGTGTAAGGGGTATCTACAATTGAGGAGCGGATACAAATGCAATTTTTTTGTTTCTTTTTTTTTTTTTTTTTTTTTTTTTTTTGGTGTCTGTGTGTTGTAACCTCCCCGCAAAATTTAAAATAATGGACAATGTTATTTACGGATGCTAATGGACATTGCGCTAATTGTAACCTCGCCCACAATGAGAGGTATTGAAAATGGCAACAAAAATGTGAAATTCGCAATCCGACTCAAATATAAATTCTTCACAACATTTAAAGTCCGTTCAGTGACAAGAAACTTCAATTAAACCGAAATATCGGTCTTTGGCCCTGTGCAAAACAATCAGAATTACAGTCTTACCTCAGAATAAATGGATGTCACATTTCTGCTCTTGTTGTTGCGCAGCGCCTGGAGGAACTGCATTGCAAATAATAATATTCTCCTTTTTTTTGTGATTTTAGTGAAATTTTTCTTCAAAGAAGTGGAATGAAATGTGAAGTGCAACGAACTCTTTAGTTCAATAAAAAATTAAATGTTTGAAAAATGCTTTTGAAATAAAAATTATTATTGGGGAACTTGTTGGAGAATAATTACAATAAATAAACCTTTTCATTATCTAATGATTATATTAATTAACAGTATACCTTATTCACCATCTTGACCAGTGTTGCCGGCCGCCTACATCACACAACCGCACTCGGCTGCTACTACTGACCGACCGCTCTGCATGACGACTACTGACAGAGTACAGACTCGCAACGACTGACTGACTGACTGACTGACTGACTGAGAACCGCTCGCAACACTCGCGCAGTCCAGCGCAAACTCTCTGGTCACAGATGCTACAATGTCTCGCCATCGCTGCTACGTTACATACGTGTTTCAGTGTCTTCTTTTCATTGGGGTAACGATCTTTGGCTCTTTTTATTCTGAATACAGGGCCAAAGGTCAACGCTGCTGCCCTTATACAATTTATCAGGTTTCATTATGTCTGTTGCAATGTTACATTACGGTTCATTCTTTCATTAATATTATCGTTGGGTTTGTTTTGTAGGGACGTTAACATTCTGGCACATTTTTATTATCATCGGACTCTCTGCTATTTGTGCAGGGAGGTTATGTACCTGGGTCCATTTCCATTTCCATTTACATTTTAGTATTGATAGACTTTTTGTTTTCTTTTTTGTTTCTTGTTGTTTTTCCTTCTTTTTTTTGTTGTTCTTTTTTTGTTTTGTTTTGTTTTTCCCGCTCTCAACCACCACCGCCGCATCACGCCTTCCGTTTTCTTGGTTTCTTTTCTGTTCTTCAACTGCTTCAACATCACCGCGCCCCATTTCCACACCACAGCCATCAGCCTCCAAGACGGGCAGGCGCAGTGTGCCATTTCCGGCGCACAAGCACACCCGTACGGTACTCTCCTCGCCCCCACGCCAACAACAACACAGCGACCACGCGGCTTTCAGGCATGGCACGGCACGGCACCGGCGAAATGCGCCGCCCCCCGCCCCTCCGCGCATCCGTCCGTCTCGCCACGTTCACTGACAGCCGCGTCTGCGGCTACACCACGACAACCACAACACAACACCGCTCCCCTCCCTGGCAACTCATTGTTTTTCTCCTCCTCTTTTGCACAAACCACAACGCCGAGCACAGGCGCAAGCCACCCACACCGCGCCCCTCCCCGTCCCCGTCTTTGGCCGCCGCTCCTCGTTTGCCCCCTCCCATCTCCCGAAATGCCATGCCAGCAGCGTTACGCATGCCCCTCCCCTGTCCACACAACACTACCGCCAAACGAACAGCCTTCCGGGCCACATGCAGGGCACGCCCACCTCCAAACACTGCCAATTCACGGACGCACACACACACACACACACACACACACACTTTCTCGACACCTTTCTGTACGGAGGGTGCGTCATCTCGACCGTGACAGAGTGACGCCAACTATCGGCGATCCATTTCCCCCCACTGGTAAAACATGTCCACTAACACCTACATACATCATTCAAGTACACAGACAATAGCATACACACAATGGGAGGGCAACACGAACATGGACGGCACGGCACTGTCATACACTCTTCCTCAGAACCATATCAACAAACGTTACGTACATCCGGGAAAGCGAAAGCGAAAGCAAAAGCAAAGCCCAATGCAGCCGTCAAAGGTAACGTTCACCACGGCAGACACTTGCAGCCGCGCCGCCGTTAAACGCATTTCAGTGCGGCTCCAATACGCCTCCGACACGGGAACGTTCCGTTGCTCTACGAATGCGCTTCTCCCCTTTTTCCCTTCCTCTCTCTTTTGCCCCCCCCTCCTTGCACTCTTGCCTCATTCCTCACGTTCTGCCCAGACATTCGACCGATCAAAGTCAACCTTTCGTTACCGTTCTCAGCGCGACGGTGTACAACAGTATGACGGGTGTGCCCAAGACTTCGGTTCAGTTGCGTGACGCCGGTCTATCGCGCCGATCGACAGTTACTCAGGGGGCGACGGATCGGACCACGTCACCGACACACAAAACACTTTCAAACAAACAAATACATACCGGATGGACACAGACAAACACGTGTACAGACATTCGCCAAACAAACGACGACGACCGCCGCCGCCGCCCGCCGCCGCCGCCGCCGTCTAGCGTCGCGCTTACTGTACTGCACTGGACACGCGTGCATCTTGAATGACGACATCGGTGTGCGTGCGTCGTACGCAATCAGTCAGACACGGCTATCAAAAATCAGAGTCGAATGGTACATCATCGTGCGTGTCGCCGTACACGTACAGTACAATACAACAACAATGCGTCTTAATGGCACGTTCAATTTCAACGTCACTCACACACCTCCACGCTGCAGTTACGTCGCACCATTGTCAAACTCGGCGTACAGCAAAGGGAATAGTGGGCGGCAAAAAAAAAAACCAAACAAAAACATTTCACATTTCACCCTCGCCATGTATGATGTGCAAAAAACAAACCCGCAAACGGCCGTCGTTACGGTGACACAAAAGTCGCCGATCGCACTGTCCCCCCTCGCAGACAGGTTAACACACACACACACACACACACACACACACACACACACACACACACCAACACCAATGGGTCAAAACCACTCCAACGAGGCGTGCCACCATTCCACGCCACGGCGACCAACCTCGTGGCCGTCCCCCGCAACACGCTTTGACGCGCCCCCCCCACCCACAATCAAAATGCACACATACATCACAGCCGTCCACACAAACAACAACAACAACAACAACAATTCCGCCCTTCCCGCAAAAGGCAAGTTGGTGGCCCTGAAAAGGGCCGTTTTGCCGCTCTCGCAACGGAGGAGCCTTCTCCTTCCTTCCTTCCTTCCTTCCATTCCAGAGCCACCTCCTTACTTGGAGCTCGTGTACTTGGTCACCGCCTTCGTGCCCTCGCTCACGGCGTGCTTGGCCAGCTCGCCAGGCAGCAACAGCCGCACAGCGGTCTGGATCTCGCGGGACGTGATGGTCGAGCGCTTGTTGTAGTGCGCCAGGCGAGAAGCCTCGGCCGCAATGCGCTCGAAAATGTCGTTCACGAAGCTGTTCATGATGCTCATCGCCTTCGACGAGATGCCCGTGTCAGGGTGCACCTGCTTCAGCACCTTGTAGATGTAGATGGCATAGCTCTCCTTCCTCTTGCGCTTCTTCTTCTTGTCGCCCTTCGAAATGTTCTTCTGCGCCTTGCCAGCCTTCTTGGCGGCCTTCCCGCTAGTCTTGGGCGGCATCTCGAACGAACGAACGTACGGCAGCAGCAACACCAGTAGCAAGCGCTCCGCTCTAGTCAGCGTCTCCCCACACAGTGGCACCCGCCGCCAGCCGCCGCCGCACCTTTACCAGCTCGCCCTGTTGCGGCCGCCGACCAATGGGGCGCGCGCGCAACCGGCCGCCGCACCCGAGCCCATAAAGCACCCCCACCCCGGCTGCGCCGGCACGCACTCCGCTGCTCGACTCGCTGCCGCTCGCACCGGTCGTTTTTCGTTTCCGTTTCGTGTGCACCGTCGCTAGCCCATCGCCATGTCCGGACGCGGAAAGGGAGGCAAAGTCAAGGGCAAGTCAAAGTCCCGCTCAAGCAGGGCTGGGCTCCAGTTCCCGGTCGGCAGAATCCACCGCCTCCTGCGCAAGGGAAACTACGCAGAGCGCGTCGGCGCCGGGGCGCCCGTCTACCTCGCCGCCGTCATGGAGTACCTCGCGGCTGAGGTGCTCGAGCTGGCCGGAAACGCGGCCCGCGACAACAAGAAGACGCGCATCATCCCGCGCCACCTGCAGCTTGCCATCCGCAACGACGAGGAGCTCAACAAGCTCCTGTCGGGCGTCACCATCGCACAGGGTGGTGTCCTGCCCAACATCCAGGCCGTCCTGCTGCCAAAGAAGACCGAGAAGAAGGCCTAAAGGAGGCCAGGCAATCGCAACGCGCTTTGCCGGCTCGGCTCGGCCCACAACAATCGGCCCTTTTCAGGGCCACCACACAAACCTACGTCCAAAGCAAAATTTCAGTCGTCCTCGCCGCACCTTGTTTTGTTTTAACTTTGCACAGCCGCCGCCGGCGCACGTCCGCCATCTTGTCGTCCACACAGCCCGTGTGGCCCAACACACACACACACACACATTCATTTTTGCACGGTCGCAGTCGCCTTCCAAACGACAACGGCAGCAATAATGACGACCATTGTTACAGGGAGGCGTGTCGACACACCGCCCTCCACTCCCGCGCGCAACGGCCGTCGACACGAACGAAACAGCTGATCCGGCCGCCTATGCCCACACGCCTTGCCTCGGAAACCCCAACGCCGCCGCAAACACACAGGGCCAAACCACGCAAGCAAATAATCACCGCCTCTCGCACAACAACACACAGCCCGCCATCTCCGTCGCGATCGATACAACGACACACAATAACAAACACAAACGAAGCAGCTCCACACACAGCCAGCCACATGACACGTTTCCTTTCCTTCTCCCCTCCCAGTCACATCACGTCGCTCAAACGGAAAGAAAGAAACAAACAAACAACACAGACTCTTTCGCACTTTTCAACTTCCGAACAGTGTGGTGGCCCTGAAAAGGGCCGTTTTCTAGTCTCTCCCACCCACAAGCACGGCCGCGGGAAGGCCAGCGCCCGCTGCGACGCAGCCTAACCGCCGAAACCGTACAGGGTGCGCCCCTGCCTCTTCAGGGCGTACACCACGTCCATGGCCGTCACAGTCTTGCGCTTGGCGTGCTCAGTGTACGTCACCGCGTCGCGGATCACGTTCTCCAGGAACACCTTCAGCACCCCGCGGGTCTCCTCGTAGATCAGACCAGAGATGCGCTTCACGCCGCCCCTGCGAGCCAGGCGGCGGATGGCGGGCTTCGTGATGCCCTGGATGTTGTCGCGCAACACCTTGCGGTGCCGCTTGGCGCCACCCTTGCCGAGCCCCTTTCCTCCCTTGCCGCGGCCTGTCATCCTTCCTTCCTCGGGCAAAGCAACAACGTGCACAAACAGCAGCTGCAGCGGCTGGCGAGTCGGCTACGGTCTGCGCCCAGCGCGCCCGCCGCCCCCCTATATAGACTCTGGCCCGCCCTCCCCCCACCACGCGCAACCGAGGGCATATAAGCGCAGCACGGAGGCGCGCGGGCCCGTTGTCAAGGCAGCACCGGACGCCGCGCCGCACCTAACCTCCACGCACGCCGCTCCGCTACCGCTATGGCCCGCACAAAGCAAACGGCCCGCAAGTCCACCGGCGGAAAGGCGCCGCGCAAACAGCTCGCCACCAAGGCGGCGAGGAAGAGCGCGCCCGCCACCGGAGGCGTCAAGAAGCCCCACCGCTACAGGCCGGGCACCGTCGCCCTGCGAGAAATCAGGCGCTACCAGAAGAGCACAGAGCTGCTCATCCGCAAGCTGCCATTCCAGCGCCTAGTGCGCGAGATCGCCCAGGACTTCAAGACCGACCTGCGCTTCCAGAGCTCCGCAGTCATGGCCCTGCAGGAGGCCAGCGAGGCCTACCTCGTCGGCCTCTTCGAAGACACCAACCTGTGCGCAATCCACGCCAAGCGCGTCACCATCATGCCCAAGGACATCCAGCTCGCGCGCCGCATCCGCGGCGAGCGCGCCTAAACCGCGCCGCGGCACCGCACCGCACAAACAAAAACGGCCCTTTTCAGGGCCACTAACATCTCTCCGTCGCGAGCAAACTTTGTCGGTCGCCTGCCTCTCGCCCCGCAACCCAAAAACAACAACCACCACTTCCCGTCCGCCCGCCACACCCGCTCACTCTGCCTGCCTGCTAGCAGCGCGCAACAATCACACATCATCCCTCCCCGGCGCTCAAAGCGCACAATACCCAACGGCCGACGTCACACCGCACGGGTGGCTGGCCGGCCGCCGCTTTCGTTTCGAAAACAAAAACAACCCGCACTCCACTCCGACGGCCAACGGCCAGGCAGGCGCGCTCGCTCGCTCGCTCGCTCTCCAACGCCACCGAAATCCCCGCCGACTCCTTCCACATCTCAACGTGCCCCCCGTTGCAAAACATAACACACACACACACACACACAAAGGAACAAAACAAAGACCAGACACGACTCGACAAGACAGACATCCGAGAAGAACGAACGCAGGCAAGCCAACCAACGTATTCAAACAAAACAACGTGACAGAAAACCAACCGTCGGCCGCCGCCACAAACACGGCGACAATCAACCACGACGACAACAACAACAACACCGCTTACCGCTACCGCCGCCCACACCCGCCACCGACCCCCGCAATCCATCCACCACGGCACGCAAACAGCATCCCCCACGGGCATACACAAAGACACCCACACCAAACGCAACACGACAATCAAAACCTTCCCCGACGTGCTTTGATGGCCCTGAGAAGGGCCGTTTTGGGCCGCGCGTCTCTTGCGCGCCACTAGACGACGACGGGGGGTGGGGACGACGGAGTCAAGCGCCAAACCCTTCCTTTCTCCCATCTCTTTCTCCTCTACTCTACTCTACTCTACTTCTTCTTCTTGGGCGAAGCCTTCGCCTTAGACGGCGTCGTCGCCTTCTTCGGGCGCGGCGCCTTCGGCTTCTTCGTCGGAACCTTGGCGGCCTTCTTCGCCTTCGACGGCGACTTGGCCTTGGCCGGCTTGGCCGCAGCCGCCTTCTTCGCACCCGCGGGAGCGGCCGACGCCGCAGACGCCTTCTTGGCGGCGCCCGCCTTCCGACCGGTCGCCGCCTTCACGCCACCAGCCTTCTTTGCGCCGGCCGCACGGGCGCCCTTCTTCTCCTTGCTGGCCGGAGCGGCGCGCTTCTTCTTGGCACCGCCAGCACGGGCCTTGCCGCCCTCGGCCGCCCCCCCGCCGCCGGCGCCGGCAAGCTTGAACGAGCCGGACGCGCCCTTCCCCTTCGTCTGCACCAGCTCGCCCGCCACGACGGCCGACTTGAGGTACTTCTTGATAAACGGCGCCAGCTTCTCCGCGTCCAGCTTGTAGTGCGCGGCTATGTACTTCTTGATCGCCTGCAGCGACGACCCGCCGCGCTCCTTCAGACTCTTGATGGCGGCCGTCACCATCTCAGAGGTGCGCGGGTGCGCAGGCTTGGCGCGCGGCTTCTTCGCAGACGACGCAGACTTGGCCTTCTTCGTAGTGCCGGTGGCGGCGGGTGCCGCAGCAGTCTCGTTCGTAGCCGCCTGATCTGCCATTTCGACGACGCGCGTAACACACAGCGAGAGCGAGAGCGAGCGGGACGGACGGCAGGCACGCAAGCACAGCACAGCACAGCACAGCAGCAGAGCAGAGAATCACAAGGCCCAGCCAGTGTCGCGGGCGGGCGCGGACGGCCGAGAGAGCGGCCGCCACTCTGCGCGCCGCCGCGCCGCGCCTCCCGCGCTTGCTACCGCCCAACGTCCGACAGCCTGTGCGGAGCAGCCCCAAACCTGCGCCACAACCGCCCGCGCCTTTCAAACCACCGAGGATGGGGCTACACACAGCCACACCACAGTCGCCAACCAGTCGCCACGGCAGCGCCGCAAACCACGGCCAAACTGCAGCTACCGCGCGCTACAGCCTGGGTCGGCCCGCCGAGAATCGCCGCCCCCGCCCAAATGCCGCCCCCACAGCCCCAGCCGACGACCCGCCACAATGGCCAAACCTTCGGCAAAACTCCCACACCGTCGCCGCGGCAGCCCGGCCAGCGCGGCCGGCGCCACAGCCACACAAGCCGAGGCGTGCGGCGATGACGGCCGTGCAAACGCGCCTCCGCCGCCCCATCGCCTTCCGTCGCCCTCCCGCCGTTTCCCGATCGGCCCGCAGCCGTCGGGCCACATCGCGCGCCGTCCTCCTCCTCTCGCCCGCCAACATTCACAGCCGTTTCTCAACAATTGCCCGCCGCAAACGGACGCCGCCTGCGCAACAGGCGCCGCCGCCCCTCGCCGCTTCCGACCCAACCCCTCGACCGAGGCAAACCGCAATCCGAATCTACAGACCAACCCAATCTGCCGTCAGCACACACGACAGCCGACCTTACACGTTACGCGTTACACATTACGTTTACACGTCTAGGTTGGGTTACGTTAGGTTAGGTGGACGTGGGTTAGGTTAAGGGGACTTGGGTTAGGTTAAGCGTCAAACTTAGGTTAAGCATTCAAACACGTCAGGCGTCAGAGGTTAGGTTAGGTTAGGTTAGGTTAGGTTAGGTTACACGTTAGGTTAAGGGGTCAGTGCTAGGCTAAGAAGCGTCAAACGTAGGTTACAAAAGCGTTCAAACCGTGAGGCGTGAGCCGGACAGCTTACCTTACGTAGACGTTAGGGGCTCACAGGCTGAGCTCACCTCGCCACACCACAGGGTTAGGTTCGGTTCGCTCGGCTCAGCGTAAAGCGCCGAGGTCAGGGTTGCGTTCGTTCACCTTCGGGCGCCACACTTTCGGTTGAAAGGTCGCGACGGGACGACGTCGGCAGGCACGCCGCAAACGAACAAAAACGTACAGACGACGTCGAAAACCGCCGACAGACGGGGGAGCAGCACGACCACGACCAGATACCGAGCGCGAACGAGACACACGCGAACCACCCCCACCGGCCAAAGGGCACCACACAACAACCCAGAGCACCACGTGTCCACACCAGAGCAACCCGCCGCTCACGCGACATGGCTGGCACCGAAGGGCAACCGCCCGCAACTGCGCTTTCCGCGCCGGCCCGGATGCACGTCGTGCTACAACAACACCACTACCGTACACAGCCGCTGTTCACAACATCACTATCATGCGCGCCCGCGGCTCGCCGCCGTCGCAGTCGCAGCCCCGACGCCAGCGCTTTTGCACCACCATTCACACGCACCGCAACACAGCCGAACAAAACAAACACCACACAACAACAGCAACAACGCCGCCGCCGCCGCCTCTACTTGTGCCGGCGACCCACCCCGCCGATGGCGCACCTTTCGCCAGCCGGCAATCGACACACACGCACGCACCCACCCACCCACCCACCCACCCACCCCCCGGGGCCCAGTGCAAAAAAAAAAAAAAAACACACAAAAACAAAACGACACGGGAAGCGCACACCGCCACTTCGCGCGCACGCCACCAACCAGTCGTCGTCTCAAAATAACAAACAACAACCAAAATAAACTAACAACTAGGGCAACACAAAACAAAAACGCCTCGCACGAACCGCCCACAAAAAGGACAAGCACACGCACAGCCTCTGCTGACGACCACGACGCAGCGGCACGCTGCTCCTGTCCCGCGCCCCGCGCCCCACTCGATTCACAACTCACGCGACACCGTCAACGACGGGCTCGCTTCCCGCAACCTACCACCTTTCCGCCACGACGCACAGCCCCAGCCCCACCCGACGACGCCCGTGGCAACGACTGCACTTTCACCACCGCCTCCCCCTTCCCCCCCAAAACACACACACACACACCCAGCCAAAAACGCACTCGCGACCCACACATGCACGTGCATCGGCACACGCCAACCAGTCAACGTCGACAACCACACGCAAGGCTCGAAACGAAACCGGCGTCCTTCCACGTTGCCATCAAGCTACGCGACACAAGACACAAGGAACCAACACAACAGCCGGCCCCACTAATTCCCACTCTCACGCCGCAAAAAGCACACCGAAACCGCCAAACGCACGCACATTCCCCTTCGCACTGACAACGACCGGCTCTCGCTACCACACACCTCTCGGCAGCCGTTTCACGCCAATTCGCCACACCGCCCACACAGTCGACAAGCGCCCGCCCTGTACGGCACACGCAACGACGCAGCGCAGCAAAGGGCGCCCGCAACACATACCTCTCCGCCGCCCGACGCGCCAACCGCCACACCACACCGCCAGCCACTCGCAAATTGTGCACTGCCACCAGCCACACGTCCAACACGCCGCGCCGCCTCCGGCCACCCGCCAGGGGGCGCTCACGTTCGCGACAACAGCGCGGCCCGCCGGGCCGGGCCGAACCGAACCGAGCCGCCGCTGCTCTGCACTCGGCACGGCCACACCCTGCTGCAGACCGGGCTCGTCTCTCTGTACGCGTCTGCCTGCGCATCAACACAACACGACCTTTTTTTTTTTTTTTACCTCTCTCTACCGCCATCCCTTCTTCTCGCGTTTTACTCGTTGTTGCAGCAGCGGCGCACACCTACACATCCACAGCCCCAGCCGAGCCGGCCTCACCTCAGGGCCCGCCGCCAGCGTCTCCTCCTCGGGCACAGGTGCGGTGCTGTGGCCGCCCATCCAACCGCATTGCTGGCCGTCCAGCCACCAGGCGTTCCCACTGCCGCGAGCCACGCCGCGCACCGACCCTGCTGCAGAAAACGAAGCATAGCCAGAGACCGACCGATACACAAAGCAAGCCGTCGCCTCGCCTCTTGTCCTTCCTGCCTTCCTTCCGCCCCCGCCCTTCTCACACCACCGCCTCTCCACTTTCGCCCGCCCCCGCCCCCGCCCCTCCTTTTTTTTGTTTTGTTTTTTTCCTTCGTTTTCTTCTTTCTTTCTTTCTTTCTTTCTTTCTTTCTTTCTTTCTTTCTTTCTTTCTTTGGCCCTCTCTCCTTCCCGCCCCATGGCGGTTACGGCACCGCCTGCAGCGGCAGATTTTTTGCGCCCACACGCCTACTCCTACCACCATTAACCTTGCCCTGCCCTGCCCATCAACGTCGCAGTCGAACCGACGCTTGCCAACACACTGCCCACGTTCCCTTTCTCTCTTCGGCCTACGCCCATTACGCGCCGCCGCCACAGCACCTTCCCTTCCCACAACACACCGACGTCATCACACGCACCCAAAACAGGGGCCACGACCGTGTTCCTCGCCCACTCCCATCCCGCACGGTACGCACATTCCCAACTACTAACCGCGCACCCTCCCTTTCCAATCTGTGTGTCTCTGTGTCTGTGTCCTGTCCGCGCGTGACGCCTCTCAACATCCGCCGTCCCCCGTCCCGTTTTCGCCCCCATGCCGTCGTCGCGCCGCCTCCGCCCCGTCCACCGCCGCCCCTGTCCGCCCCGCACCACACCATACACCGCTGCTTGTCCCGGCCGTTGCCACCAAAGGCGCCGACCGCAAACGCGCCACGCCGCAGCCCCCGTGCGTCTCGCGCTCGCTTGCATCTCCGTGCCGACGCTGCCTCTCTTCCCGCTCGCACTCGACCTCGACAACACAGTCTTTGGCTCCGCCACTGCGTGTTCCGGTGGTACGCACGCTGCAACACGTATGTATTCATTACCAGAGCGATGGCGAGGCATGACAGCATCTCCGTCTGACCAGAGAGTTATTTATCGTTGCTGGTCGGCGCTTGGACCGCGCCAGACGACAGTAGTGGCACGCACCGGGTCGCCAGGAACAGTTGTTATATATATTGTAGCGCGAGTCGGGAGAGGTAGTAGTCGGTCGACAGTAGTAGCGGGTGGACGGTTGTACTGAGCGGGCGTCGGCGGCGTGCTCTGCTCGTCTCGCGACTCTGGTCACGGTTCGGGACGATGTATATAGTATATTGTGTTATAATCAAAAGGTAGTGTGAAGCTGCATTGCGCAAATCTGATAACGTATGTTCTTCAACAACAAAAGCCCCACTATTACTTTTTTCTAAAGTAACTTTTGTCTTTTAACGAAAAACATTCACTTTTTAAAGACTACTTCCTATGGCATTTCCCTCCAAGGAGTGCAATTAATTACCAGCCAGCACTCATTCATTGCACACAGCTGTGTAAGGGGTATCTACAATTGAGGAGCGGATACAAATGCAATTTTTTTGTTTCTTTTTTTTTTTTTTTTTTTTTTTTTTTTGGTGTCTGTGTGTTGTAACCTCCCCGCAAAATTTAAAATAATGGACAATGTTATTTACGGATGCTAATGGACATTGCGCTAATTGTAACCTCGCCCACAATGAGAGGTATTGAAAATGGCAACAAAAATGTGAAATTCGCAATCCGACTCAAATATAAATTCTTCACAACATTTAAAGTCCGTTCAGTGACAAGAAACTTCAATTAAACCGAAATATCGGTCTTTGGCCCTGTGCAAAACAATCAGAATTACAGTCTTACCTCAGAATAAATGGATGTCACATTTCTGCTCTTGTTGTTGCGCAGCGCCTGGAGGAACTGCATTGCAAATAATAATATTCTCCTTTTTTTTGTGATTTTAGTGAAATTTTTCTTCAAAGAAGTGGAATGAAATGTGAAGTGCAACGAACTCTTTAGTTCAATAAAAAATTAAATGTTTGAAAAATGCTTTTGAAATAAAAATTATTATTGGGGAACTTGTTGGAGAATAATTACAATAAATAAACCTTTTCATTATCTAATGATTATATTAATTAACAGTATACCTTATTCACCATCTTGACCAGTGTTGCCGGCCGCCTACATCACACAACCGCACTCGGCTGCTACTACTGACCGACCGCTCTGCATGACGACTACTGACAGAGTACAGACTCGCAACGACTGACTGACTGACTGACTGACTGACTGAGAACCGCTCGCAACACTCGCGCAGTCCAGCGCAAACTCTCTGGTCACAGATGCTACAATGTCTCGCCATCGCTGCTACGTTACATACGTGTTTCAGTGTCTTCTTTTCATTGGGGTAACGATCTTTGGCTCTTTTTATTCTGAATACAGGGCCAAAGGTCAACGCTGCTGCCCTTATACAATTTATCAGGTTTCATTATGTCTGTTGCAATGTTACATACGGTTCATTCTTTCATTAATATTATCGTTGGGTTTGTTTTGTAGGGACGTTAACATTCTGGCACATTTTTATTATCATCGGACTCTCTGCTATTTGTGCAGGGAGGTTATGTACCTGGGTCCATTTCCATTTCCATTTACATTTTAGTATTGATAGACTTTTTGTTTTCTTTTTTGTTTCTTGTTGTTTTTCCTTCTTTTTTTTGTTGTTCTTTTTTTGTTTTGTTTTGTTTTTCCCGCTCTCAACCACCACCGCCGCATCACGCCTTCCGTTTTCTTGGTTTCTTTTCTGTTCTTCAACTGCTTCAACATCACCGCGCCCCATTTCCACACCACAGCCATCAGCCTCCAAGACGGGCAGGCGCAGTGTGCCATTTCCGGCGCACAAGCACACCCGTACGGTACTCTCCTCGCCCCCACGCCAACAACAACACAGCGACCACGCGGCTTTCAGGCATGGCACGGCACGGCACCGGCGAAATGCGCCGCCCCCGCCCCTCCGCGCATCCGTCCGTCTCGCCACGTTCACTGACAGCCGCGTCTGCGGCTACACCACGACAACCACAACACAACACCGCTCCCCTCCCTGGCAACTCATTGTTTTTCTCCTCCTCTTTTGCACAAACCACAACGCCGAGCACAGGCGCAAGCCACCCACACCGCGCCCCTCCCCGTCCCGTCTTTGGCCGCCGCTCCTCGTTTGCCCCCTCCCATCTCCCGAAATGCCATGCCAGCAGCGTTACGCATGCCCCTCCCCTGTCCACACAACACTACCGCCAAACGAACAGCCTTCCGGGCCACATGCAGGGCACGCCCACCTCCAAACACTGCCAATTCACGGACGCACACACACACACACACACACACACACACTTTCTCGACACCTTTCTGTACGGAGGGTGCGTCATCTCGACCGTGACAGAGTGACGCCAACTATCGGCGATCCATTTCCCCCCACTGGTAAAACATGTCCACTAACACCTACATACATCATTCAAGTACACAGACAATAGCATACACACAATGGGAGGGCACACGAACATGGACGGCACGGCACTGTCATACACTCTTCCTCAGAACCATATCAACAAACGTTACGTACATCCGGGAAAGCGAAAGCGAAAGCAAAAGCAAAGCCCAATGCAGCCGTCAAAGGTAACGTTCACCACGGCAGACACTTGCAGCCGCGCCGCCGTTAAACGCATTTCAGTGCGGCTCCAATACGCCTCCGACACGGGAACGTTCCGTTGCTCTACGAATGCGCTTCTCCCCTTTTTCCCTTCCTCTCTCTTTTGCCCCCCCTCCTTGCACTCTTGCCTCATTCCTCACGTTCTGCCCAGACATTCGACCGATCAAAGTCAACCTTTCGTTACCGTTCTCAGCGCGACGGTGTACAACAGTATGACGGGTGTGCCCAAGACTTCGGTTCAGTTGCGTGACGCCGGTCTATCGCGCCGATCGACAGTTACTCAGGGGGCGACGGATCGGACCACGTCACCGACACACAAAACACTTTCAAACAAACAAATACATACCGGATGGACACAGACAAACACGTGTACAGACATTCGCCAAACAAACGACGACGACCGCCGCCGCCGCCGCCGCCGCCGTCTAGCGTCGCGCTTACTGTACTGCACTGGACACGCGTGCATCTTGAATGACGACATCGGTGTGCGTGCGTCGTACGCAATCAGTCAGACACGGCTATCAAAAATCAGAGTCGAATGGTACATCATCGTGCGTGTCGCCGTACACGTACAGTACAATACAACAACAATGCGTCTTAATGGCACGTTCAATTTCAACGTCACTCACACACCTCCACGCTGCAGTTACGTCGCACCATTGTCAAACTCGGCGTACAGCAAAGGGAATAGTGGGCGGCAAAAAAAAAAACCAAACAAAAACATTTCACATTTCACCCTCGCCATGTATGATGTGCAAAAAACAAACCCGCAAACGGCCGTCGTTACGGTGACACAAAAGTCGCCGATCGCACTGTCCCCCCTCGCAGACAGGTTAACACACACACACACACACACACACACACACACACACACACACCAACACCAATGGGTCAAAACCACTCCAACGAGGCGTGCCACCATTCCACGCCACGGCGACCAACCTCGTGGCCGTCCCCCGCAACACGCTTTGACGCGCCCCCCCCACCCACAATCAAAATGCACACATACATCACAGCCGTCCACACAAACAACAACAACAATTCCGCCCTTCCCGCAAAAGGCAAGTTGGTGGCCCTGAAAAGGGCCGTTTTGCCGCTCTCGCAACGGAGGAGCCTTCTCCTTCCTTCCTTCCTTCCTTCCATTCCAGAGCCACCTCCTTACTTGGAGCTCGTGTACTTGGTCACCGCCTTCGTGCCCTCGCTCACGGCGTGCTTGGCCAGCTCGCCAGGCAGCAACAGCCGCACAGCGGTCTGGATCTCGCGGGACGTGATGGTCGAGCGCTTGTTGTAGTGCGCCAGGCGAGAAGCCTCGGCCGCAATGCGCTCGAAAATGTCGTTCACGAAGCTGTTCATGATGCTCATCGCCTTCGACGAGATGCCCGTGTCAGGGTGCACCTGCTTCAGCACCTTGTAGATGTAGATGGCATAGCTCTCCTTCCTCTTGCGCTTCTTCTTCTTGTCGCCCTTCGAAATGTTCTTCTGCGCCTTGCCAGCCTTCTTGGCGGCCTTCCCGCTAGTCTTGGGCGGCATCTCGAACGAACGAACGTACGGCAGCAGCAACACCAGTAGCAAGCGCTCCGCTCTAGTCAGCGTCTCCCCACACAGTGGCACCCGCCGCCAGCCGCCGCCGCACCTTTACCAGCTCGCCCTGTTGCGGCCGCCGACCAATGGGGCGCGCGCGCAACCGGCCGCCGCACCCGAGCCCATAAAGCACCCCCACCCCGGCTGCGCCGGCACGCACTCCGCTGCTCGACTCGCTGCCGCTCGCACCGGTCGTTTTTCGTTTCCGTTTCGTGTGCACCGTCGCTAGCCCATCGCCATGTCCGGACGCGGAAAGGGAGGCAAAGTCAAGGGCAAGTCAAAGTCCCGCTCAAGCAGGGCTGGGCTCCAGTTCCCGGTCGGCAGAATCCACCGCCTCCTGCGCAAGGGAAACTACGCAGAGCGCGTCGGCGCCGGGGCGCCCGTCTACCTCGCCGCCGTCATGGAGTACCTCGCGGCTGAGGTGCTCGAGCTGGCCGGAAACGCGGCCCGCGACAACAAGAAGACGCGCATCATCCCGCGCCACCTGCAGCTTGCCATCCGCAACGACGAGGAGCTCAACAAGCTCCTGTCGGGCGTCACCATCGCACAGGGTGGTGTCCTGCCCAACATCCAGGCCGTCCTGCTGCCAAAGAAGACCGAGAAGAAGGCCTAAAGGAGGCCAGGCAATCGCAACGCGCTTTGCCGGCTCGGCTCGGCCCACAACAATCGGCCCTTTTCAGGGCCACCACACAAACCTACGTCCAAAGCAAAATTTCAGTCGTCCTCGCCGCACCTTGTTTTGTTTTAACTTTGCACAGCCGCCGCCGGCGCACGTCCGCCATCTTGTCGTCCACACAGCCCGTGTGGCCCAACACACACACACACACACATTCATTTTTGCACGGTCGCAGTCGCCTTCCAAACGACAACGGCAGCAATAATGACGACCATTGTTACAGGGAGGCGTGTCGACACACCGCCCTCCACTCCCGCGCGCAACGGCCGTCGACACGAACGAAACAGCTGATCCGGCCGCCTATGCCCACACGCCTTGCCTCGGAAACCCCAACGCCGCCGCAAACACACAGGGCCAAACCACGCAAGCAAATAATCACCGCCTCTCGCACAACAACACACAGCCCGCCATCTCCGTCGCGATCGATACAACGACACACAATAACAAACACAAACGAAGCAGCTCCACACACAGCCAGCCACATGACACGTTTCCTTTCCTTCTCCCCTCCCAGTCACATCACGTCGCTCAAACGGAAAGAAAGAAACAAACAAACAACACAGACTCTTTCGCACTTTTCAACTTCCGAACAGTGTGGTGGCCCTGAAAAGGGCCGTTTTCTAGTCTCTCCCACCCACAAGCACGGCCGCGGGAAGGCCAGCGCCCGCTGCGACGCAGCCTAACCGCCGAAACCGTACAGGGTGCGCCCCTGCCTCTTCAGGGCGTACACCACGTCCATGGCCGTCACAGTCTTGCGCTTGGCGTGCTCAGTGTACGTCACCGCGTCGCGGATCACGTTCTCCAGGAACACCTTCAGCACCCCGCGGGTCTCCTCGTAGATCAGACCAGAGATGCGCTTCACGCCGCCCCTGCGAGCCAGGCGGCGGATGGCGGGCTTCGTGATGCCCTGGATGTTGTCGCGCAACACCTTGCGGTGCCGCTTGGCGCCACCCTTGCCGAGCCCCTTTCCTCCCTTGCCGCGGCCTGTCATCCTTCCTTCCTCGGGCAAAGCAACAACGTGCACAAACAGCAGCTGCAGCGGCTGGCGAGTCGGCTACGGTCTGCGCCCAGCGCTTTTTTTTTTTTTTTTTTTTTTTTTTTTTTTTTTTTTTTTTTTTTTGCACTTTTCATTCCCTTCTCAGATGGAGAAGGGCGGGCTGCTTGAGAGCGCGCGATGCTCTTTTCAGCCATTTGGTTTGGTTATTCTGCTTTGGCTCTGTTTATTCTTTTTTGCTGGGGTGCAAGGAAGGGGGGGGGGCATTTCTCCCAATTGGGAATTTATTTGCAGGAGTTTATAGGGGACAGCTCCGGTATTTACCTTAGCGGCCAAGGAAAACCTGCAAAACCCGGCCAGAACTGCTTGTGTCTTGCCTTCTCTTTATTTTCCGTGTTGCCAGCGTTGCCGCTGGCGATCACGGCGGGCTTCGCGTCTTCTGTCACGCTCCGCCTCTTGCTCGCCTCTCCGTCTTCGGAACTGCTCTTCTAGGGCTTCCTCCTTTCTTCTTATGAGCTCCCTGCTTTGCAGGAAGCTCATTTGATGTTCATCTCGGTCGGCCAAGTTTGGGATGGTGTCGTCCAGGATTTCGCTGTCCACTAGGTTTTTCCAGTGGTTGACGAACTCCTTGGTTTGGACGCTTTGGTCCTGACGTGCTCCCAGTGCTCCCGTGCCTTCTGACGAGACCTGTATGGCTCGACCGATAGTCAACTTCTTCGGCCAGGCCGTTTGTGTGGCCTGGTCGTCTTTATGCAGCTCATCCGTCTGCAGCGCCTGCGTCTTCTTGGTGGTGTCGTGGCGGAGGGATTCACGGAGGGTGAGGCAGGCGGCCTCCATCTCTGCATGGAGAACCATGCGGAATCGTGTTTCCGCCTCTCGGAGGGCCGACTCGACGTCGGGACCAGCTGTCGCCGCCGTCTTCCCACCTGCTGCGTCGTGCCGCCGCCCCCCTCCACCACCCTTGCCACAGGCGGCGGGGGAAGGCGGCCGCACGTGAGCGGTGGCCGTCGTCGAGTTTCCTCCGGTTGCCGCCGTTGTTCCCGCGGCGTTGCCTCCTCCTCTCGCTGTTTCCTCCGTCCCTCTGTTGTTCGCCGCGGCTGCAGAACGTTGTCGCCTCCTTCTCCTGCGGCGTCGCCTCTTTGTCTGGGGCGCCGTCTCCTTTGCGGTGGCGGGATTTCGGCCGTTGAAGGCCTGACATCCGCGCCAGTTTGCGACGTGCTCACCGCCGCAGCGGGCGCACGTCGGTTTGACGTCTTTGGTGCTGGTACAGGTGCGGGTGTCATGGTGACGTCCGCACTTGACGCACCTGGCGGCGTTGCGGCAGTGTTTTGCCACATGTCCTTCCTCCTGGCACTTGAAGCACTGTGGCTTCGTGTCCAAGTGGGGGGGGAGAGTCTCCGGCTGCACGTGGAAGCCCAAGAGCTTCCGGATGTCAAGAATGCCCCCGCCATTGTCCGCCGCTGGTGTGGCGACAATAAACAGAGGCGGTTTCTTCCTGTTGGTTTTGTTGTGCAACCTGACGGTTGCCTCAACAAAACCTTGGCGGCGCAGTCCCTCTTTTACCGCTCGCTCCGTGAGGATCCAAGGCAGGCCCCTCAGGAGCGCCTTGGTGACTTCTTTGTGACGGGTCTTTTGACTCATCGCACCCATCGCACCTCTTCCCGGGGCGTCCACCGTGTGAGCGGCCACAAGGACCTTCAGGGCCCCGTAGTCGTTCCAGTCAGCGGCCTGGAGCTTGATGGTTTCGTCGGAGTCAACGGACTCAACGACGACCTCCTTATCGCAGCTCCGCCCCATCTCATCATAGAGTTCCACCGCCCGCCGCCCCCCTATATAGACTCTGGCCCGCCCTCCCCCCACCACGCGCAACCGAGGGCATATAAGCGCAGCACGGAGGCGCGCGGGCCCGTTGTCAAGGCAGCACCGGACGCCGCGCCGCACCTAACCTCCACGCACGCCGCTCCGCTACCGCTATGGCCCGCACAAAGCAAACGGCCCGCAAGTCCACCGGCGGAAAGGCGCCGCGCAAACAGCTCGCCACCAAGGCGGCGAGGAAGAGCGCGCCCGCCACCGGAGGCGTCAAGAAGCCCCACCGCTACAGGCCGGGCACCGTCGCCCTGCGAGAAATCAGGCGCTACCAGAAGAGCACAGAGCTGCTCATCCGCAAGCTGCCATTCCAGCGCCTAGTGCGCGAGATCGCCCAGGACTTCAAGACCGACCTGCGCTTCCAGAGCTCCGCAGTCATGGCCCTGCAGGAGGCCAGCGAGGCCTACCTCGTCGGCCTCTTCGAAGACACCAACCTGTGCGCAATCCACGCCAAGCGCGTCACCATCATGCCCAAGGACATCCAGCTCGCGCGCCGCATCCGCGGCGAGCGCGCCTAAACCGCGCCGCGGCACCGCACCGCACAAACAAAAACGGCCCTTTTCAGGGCCACTAACATCTCTCCGTCGCGAGCAAACTTTGTCGGTCGCCTGCCTCTCGCCCCGCAACCCAAAAACAACAACCACCACTTCCCGTCCGCCCGCCACACCCGCTCACTCTGCCTGCCTGCTAGCAGCGCGCAACAATCACACATCATCCCTCCCCGGCGCTCAAAGCGCACAATACCCAACGGCCGACGTCACACCGCACGGGTGGCTGGCCGGCCGCCGCTTTCGTTTCGAAAACAAAAACAACCCGCACTCCACTCCGACGGCCAACGGCCAGGCAGGCGCGCTCGCTCGCTCGCTCGCTCTCCAACGCCACCGAAATCCCCGCCGACTCCTTCCACATCTCAACGTGCCCCCCGTTGCAAAACATAACACACACACACACACACACAAAGGAACAAAACAAAGACCAGACACGACTCGACAAGACAGACATCCGAGAAGAACGAACGCAGGCAAGCCAACCAACGTATTCAAACAAAACAACGTGACAGAAAACCAACCGTCGGCCGCCGCCACAAACACGGCGACAATCAACCACGACGACAACAACAACAACACCGCTTACCGCTACCGCCGCCCACACCCGCCACCGACCCCCGCAATCCATCCACCACGGCACGCAAACAGCATCCCCCACGGGCATACACAAAGACACCCACACCAAACGCAACACGACAATCAAAACCTTCCCCGACGTGCTTTGATGGCCCTGAGAAGGGCCGTTTTGGGCCGCGCGTCTCTTGCGCGCCACTAGACGACGACGGGGGGTGGGGACGACGGAGTCAAGCGCCAAACCCTTCCTTTCTCCCATCTCTTTCTCCTCTACTCTACTCTACTCTACTTCTTCTTCTTGGGCGAAGCCTTCGCCTTAGACGGCGTCGTCGCCTTCTTCGGGCGCGGCGCCTTCGGCTTCTTCGTCGGAACCTTGGCGGCCTTCTTCGCCTTCGACGGCGACTTGGCCTTGGCCGGCTTGGCCGCAGCCGCCTTCTTCGCACCCGCGGGAGCGGCCGACGCCGCAGACGCCTTCTTGGCGGCGCCCGCCTTCCGACCGGTCGCCGCCTTCACGCCACCAGCCTTCTTTGCGCCGGCCGCACGGGCGCCCTTCTTCTCCTTGCTGGCCGGAGCGGCGCGCTTCTTCTTGGCACCGCCAGCACGGGCCTTGCCGCCCTCGGCCGCCCCCCCGCCGCCGGCGCCGGCAAGCTTGAACGAGCCGGACGCGCCCTTCCCCTTCGTCTGCACCAGCTCGCCCGCCACGACGGCCGACTTGAGGTACTTCTTGATAAACGGCGCCAGCTTCTCCGCGTCCAGCTTGTAGTGCGCGGCTATGTACTTCTTGATCGCCTGCAGCGACGACCCGCCGCGCTCCTTCAGACTCTTGATGGCGGCCGTCACCATCTCAGAGGTGCGCGGGTGCGCAGGCTTGGCGCGCGGCTTCTTCGCAGACGACGCAGACTTGGCCTTCTTCGTAGTGCCGGTGGCGGCGGGTGCCGCAGCAGTCTCGTTCGTAGCCGCCTGATCTGCCATTTCGACGACGCGCGTAACACACAGCGAGAGCGAGAGCGAGCGGGACGGACGGCAGGCACGCAAGCACAGCACAGCACAGCACAGCAGCAGAGCAGAGAATCACAAGGCCCAGCCAGTGTCGCGGGCGGGCGCGGACGGCCGAGAGAGCGGCCGCCACTCTGCGCGCCGCCGCGCCGCGCCTCCCGCGCTTGCTACCGCCCAACGTCCGACAGCCTGTGCGGAGCAGCCCCAAACCTGCGCCACAACCGCCCGCGCCTTTCAAACCACCGAGGATGGGGCTACACACAGCCACACCACAGTCGCCAACCAGTCGCCACGGCAGCGCCGCAAACCACGGCCAAACTGCAGCTACCGCGCGCTACAGCCTGGGTCGGCCCGCCGAGAATCGCCGCCCCCGCCCAAATGCCGCCCCCACAGCCCCAGCCGACGACCCGCCACAATGGCCAAACCTTCGGCAAAACTCCCACACCGTCGCCGCGGCAGCCCGGCCAGCGCGGCCGGCGCCACAGCCACACAAGCCGAGGCGTGCGGCGATGACGGCCGTGCAAACGCGCCTCCGCCGCCCCATCGCCTTCCGTCGCCCTCCCGCCGTTTCCCGATCGGCCCGCAGCCGTCGGGCCACATCGCGCGCCGTCCTCCTCCTCTCGCCCGCCAACATTCACAGCCGTTTCTCAACAATTGCCCGCCGCAAACGGACGCCGCCTGCGCAACAGGCGCCGCCGCCCCTCGCCGCTTCCGACCCAACCCCTCGACCGAGGCAAACCGCAATCCGAATCTACAGACCAACCCAATCTGCCGTCAGCACACACGACAGCCGACCTTACACGTTACGCGTTACACATTACGTTTACACGTCTAGGTTGGGTTACGTTAGGTTAGGTGGACGTGGGTTAGGTTAAGGGGACTTGGGTTAGGTTAAGCGTCAAACTTAGGTTAAGCATTCAAACACGTCAGGCGTCAGAGGTTAGGTTAGGTTAGGTTAGGTTAGGTTAGGTTACACGTTAGGTTAAGGGGTCAGTGCTAGGCTAAGAAGCGTCAAACGTAGGTTACAAAAGCGTTCAAACCGTGAGGCGTGAGCCGGACAGCTTACCTTACGTAGACGTTAGGGGCTCACAGGCTGAGCTCACCTCGCCACACCACAGGGTTAGGTTCGGTTCGCTCGGCTCAGCGTAAAGCGCCGAGGTCAGGGTTGCGTTCGTTCACCTTCGGGCGCCACACTTTCGGTTGAAAGGTCGCGACGGGACGACGTCGGCAGGCACGCCGCAAACGAACAAAAACGTACAGACGACGTCGAAAACCGCCGACAGACGGGGGAGCAGCACGACCACGACCAGATACCGAGCGCGAACGAGACACACGCGAACCACCCCCACCGGCCAAAGGGCACCACACAACAACCCAGAGCACCACGTGTCCACACCAGAGCAACCCGCCGCTCACGCGACATGGCTGGCACCGAAGGGCAACCGCCCGCAACTGCGCTTTCCGCGCCGGCCCGGATGCACGTCGTGCTACAACAACACCACTACCGTACACAGCCGCTGTTCACAACATCACTATCATGCGCGCCCGCGGCTCGCCGCCGTCGCAGTCGCAGCCCCGACGCCAGCGCTTTTGCACCACCATTCACACGCACCGCAACACAGCCGAACAAAACAAACACCACACAACAACAGCAACAACGCCGCCGCCGCCGCCTCTACTTGTGCCGGCGACCCACCCCGCCGATGGCGCACCTTTCGCCAGCCGGCAATCGACACACACGCACGCACCCACCCACCCACCCACCCACCCACCCCCCGGGGCCCAGTGCAAAAAAAAAAAAAAAACACACAAAAACAAAACGACACGGGAAGCGCACACCGCCACTTCGCGCGCACGCCACCAACCAGTCGTCGTCTCAAAATAACAAACAACAACCAAAATAAACTAACAACTAGGGCAACACAAAACAAAAACGCCTCGCACGAACCGCCCACAAAAAGGACAAGCACACGCACAGCCTCTGCTGACGACCACGACGCAGCGGCACGCTGCTCCTGTCCCGCGCCCCGCGCCCCACTCGATTCACAACTCACGCGACACCGTCAACGACGGGCTCGCTTCCCGCAACCTACCACCTTTCCGCCACGACGCACAGCCCCAGCCCCACCCGACGACGCCCGTGGCAACGACTGCACTTTCACCACCGCCTCCCCCTTCCCCCCCAAAACACACACACACACACCCAGCCAAAAACGCACTCGCGACCCACACATGCACGTGCATCGGCACACGCCAACCAGTCAACGTCGACAACCACACGCAAGGCTCGAAACGAAACCGGCGTCCTTCCACGTTGCCATCAAGCTACGCGACACAAGACACAAGGAACCAACACAACAGCCGGCCCCACTAATTCCCACTCTCACGCCGCAAAAAGCACACCGAAACCGCCAAACGCACGCACATTCCCCTTCGCACTGACAACGACCGGCTCTCGCTACCACACACCTCTCGGCAGCCGTTTCACGCCAATTCGCCACACCGCCCACACAGTCGACAAGCGCCCGCCCTGTACGGCACACGCAACGACGCAGCGCAGCAAAGGGCGCCCGCAACACATACCTCTCCGCCGCCCGACGCGCCAACCGCCACACCACACCGCCAGCCACTCGCAAATTGTGCACTGCCACCAGCCACACGTCCAACACGCCGCGCCGCCTCCGGCCACCCGCCAGGGGGCGCTCACGTTCGCGACAACAGCGCGGCCCGCCGGGCCGGGCCGAACCGAACCGAGCCGCCGCTGCTCTGCACTCGGCACGGCCACACCCTGCTGCAGACCGGGCTCGTCTCTCTGTACGCGTCTGCCTGCGCATCAACACAACACGACCTTTTTTTTTTTTTTTACCTCTCTCTACCGCCATCCCTTCTTCTCGCGTTTTACTCGTTGTTGCAGCAGCGGCGCACACCTACACATCCACAGCCCCAGCCGAGCCGGCCTCACCTCAGGGCCCGCCGCCAGCGTCTCCTCCTCGGGCACAGGTGCGGTGCTGTGGCCGCCCATCCAACCGCATTGCTGGCCGTCCAGCCACCAGGCGTTCCCACTGCCGCGAGCCACGCCGCGCACCGACCCTGCTGCAGAAAACGAAGCATAGCCAGAGACCGACCGATACACAAAGCAAGCCGTCGCCTCGCCTCTTGTCCTTCCTGCCTTCCTTCCGCCCCCGCCCTTCTCACACCACCGCCTCTCCACTTTCGCCCGCCCCCGCCCCCGCCCCTCCTTTTTTTTGTTTTGTTTTTTTCCTTCGTTTTCTTCTTTCTTTCTTTCTTTCTTTCTTTCTTTCTTTCTTTCTTTCTTTCTTTCTTTGGCCCTCTCTCCTTCCCGCCCCATGGCGGTTACGGCACCGCCTGCAGCGGCAGATTTTTTGCGCCCACACGCCTACTCCTACCACCATTAACCTTGCCCTGCCCTGCCCATCAACGTCGCAGTCGAACCGACGCTTGCCAACACACTGCCCACGTTCCCTTTCTCTCTTCGGCCTACGCCCATTACGCGCCGCCGCCACAGCACCTTCCCTTCCCACAACACACCGACGTCATCACACGCACCCAAAACAGGGGCCACGACCGTGTTCCTCGCCCACTCCCATCCCGCACGGTACGCACATTCCCAACTACTAACCGCGCACCCTCCCTTTCCAATCTGTGTGTCTCTGTGTCTGTGTCCTGTCCGCGCGTGACGCCTCTCAACATCCGCCGTCCCCCGTCCCGTTTTCGCCCCCATGCCGTCGTCGCGCCGCCTCCGCCCCGTCCACCGCCGCCCCTGTCCGCCCCGCACCACACCATACACCGCTGCTTGTCCCGGCCGTTGCCACCAAAGGCGCCGACCGCAAACGCGCCACGCCGCAGCCCCCGTGCGTCTCGCGCTCGCTTGCATCTCCGTGCCGACGCTGCCTCTCTTCCCGCTCGCACTCGACCTCGACAACACAGTCTTTGGCTCCGCCACTGCGTGTTCCGGTGGTACGCACGCTGCAACACGTATGTATTCATTACCAGAGCGATGGCGAGGCATGACAGCATCTCCGTCTGACCAGAGAGTTATTTATCGTTGCTGGTCGGCGCTTGGACCGCGCCAGACGACAGTAGTGGCACGCACCGGGTCGCCAGGAACAGTTGTTATATATATTGTAGCGCGAGTCGGGAGAGGTAGTAGTCGGTCGACAGTAGTAGCGGGTGGACGGTTGTACTGAGCGGGCGTCGGCGGCGTGCTCTGCTCGTCTCGCGACTCTGGTCACGGTTCGGGACGATGTATATAGTATATTGTGTTATAATCAAAAGGTAGTGTGAAGCTGCATTGCGCAAATCTGATAACGTATGTTCTTCAACAACAAAAGCCCCACTATTACTTTTTTCTAAAGTAACTTTTGTCTTTTAACGAAAAACATTCACTTTTTAAAGACTACTTCCTATGGCATTTCCCTCCAAGGAGTGCAATTAATTACCAGCCAGCACTCATTCATTGCACACAGCTGTGTAAGGGGTATCTACAATTGAGGAGCGGATACAAATGCAATTTTTTTGTTTCTTTTTTTTTTTTTTTTTTTTTTTTTTTGGTGTCTGTGTGTTGTAACCTCCCCGCAAAATTTAAAATAATGGACAATGTTATTTACGGATGCTAATGGACATTGCGCTAATTGTAACCTCGCCCACAATGAGAGGTATTGAAAATGGCAACAAAAATGTGAAATTCGCAATCCGACTCAAATATAAATTCTTCACAACATTTAAAGTCCGTTCAGTGACAAGAAACTTCAATTAAACCGAAATATCGGTCTTTGGCCCTGTGCAAAACAATCAGAATTACAGTCTTACCTCAGAATAAATGGATGTCACATTTCTGCTCTTGTTGTTGCGCAGCGCCTGGAGGAACTGCATTGCAAATAATAATATTCTCCTTTTTTTTTGTGATTTTAGTGAAATTTTTCTTCAAAGAAGTGGAATGAAATGTGAAGTGCAACGAACTCTTTAGTTCAATAAAAAATTAAATGTTTGAAAAATGCTTTTGAAATAAAAATTATTATTGGGGAACTTGTTGGAGAATAATTACAATAAATAAACCTTTTCATTATCTAATGATTATATTAATTAACAGTATACCTTATTCACCATCTTGACCAGTGTTGCCGGCCGCCTACATCACACAACCGCACTCGGCTGCTACTACTGACCGACCGCTCTGCATGACGACTACTGACAGAGTACAGACTCGCAACGACTGACTGACTGACTGACTGACTGACTGAGAACCGCTCGCAACACTCGCGCAGTCCAGCGCAAACTCTCTGGTCACAGATGCTACAATGTCTCGCCATCGCTGCTACGTTACATACGTGTTTCAGTGTCTTCTTTTCATTGGGGTAACGATCTTTGGCTCTTTTTATTCTGAATACAGGGCCAAAGGTCAACGCTGCTGCCCTTATACAATTTATCAGGTTTCATTATGTCTGTTGCAATGTTACATACGGTTCATTCTTTCATTAATATTATCGTTGGGTTTGTTTTGTAGGGACGTTAACATTCTGGCACATTTTTATTATCATCGGACTCTCTGCTATTTGTGCAGGGAGGTTATGTACCTGGGTCCATTTCCATTTCCATTTACATTTTAGTATTGATAGACTTTTTGTTTTCTTTTTTGTTTCTTGTTGTTTTTCCTTCTTTTTTTTGTTGTTCTTTTTTTGTTTTGTTTTGTTTTTCCCGCTCTCAACCACCACCGCCGCATCACGCCTTCCGTTTTCTTGGTTTCTTTTCTGTTCTTCAACTGCTTCAACATCACCGCGCCCCATTTCCACACCACAGCCATCAGCCTCCAAGACGGGCAGGCGCAGTGTGCCATTTCCGGCGCACAAGCACACCCGTACGGTACTCTCCTCGCCCCCACGCCAACAACAACACAGCGACCACGCGGCTTTCAGGCATGGCACGGCACGGCACCGGCGAAATGCGCCGCCCCCGCCCCTCCGCGCATCCGTCCGTCTCGCCACGTTCACTGACAGCCGCGTCTGCGGCTACACCACGACAACCACAACACAACACCGCTCCCCTCCCTGGCAACTCATTGTTTTTCTCCTCCTCTTTTGCACAAACCACAACGCCGAGCACAGGCGCAAGCCACCCACACCGCGCCCCTCCCCGTCCCGTCTTTGGCCGCCGCTCCTCGTTTGCCCCCTCCCATCTCCCGAAATGCCATGCCAGCAGCGTTACGCATGCCCCTCCCCTGTCCACACAACACTACCGCCAAACGAACAGCCTTCCGGGCCACATGCAGGGCACGCCCACCTCCAAACACTGCCAATTCACGGACGCACACACACACACACACACACACACACACTTTCTCGACACCTTTCTGTACGGAGGGTGCGTCATCTCGACCGTGACAGAGTGACGCCAACTATCGGCGATCCATTTCCCCCCACTGGTAAAACATGTCCACTAACACCTACATACATCATTCAAGTACACAGACAATAGCATACACACAATGGGAGGGCACACGAACATGGACGGCACGGCACTGTCATACACTCTTCCTCAGAACCATATCAACAAACGTTACGTACATCCGGGAAAGCGAAAGCGAAAGCAAAAGCAAAGCCCAATGCAGCCGTCAAAGGTAACGTTCACCACGGCAGACACTTGCAGCCGCGCCGCCGTTAAACGCATTTCAGTGCGGCTCCAATACGCCTCCGACACGGGAACGTTCCGTTGCTCTACGAATGCGCTTCTCCCCTTTTTCCCTTCCTCTCTCTTTTGCCCCCCCTCCTTGCACTCTTGCCTCATTCCTCACGTTCTGCCCAGACATTCGACCGATCAAAGTCAACCTTTCGTTACCGTTCTCAGCGCGACGGTGTACAACAGTATGACGGGTGTGCCCAAGACTTCGGTTCAGTTGCGTGACGCCGGTCTATCGCGCCGATCGACAGTTACTCAGGGGGCGACGGATCGGACCACGTCACCGACACACAAAACACTTTCAAACAAACAAATACATACCGGATGGACACAGACAAACACGTGTACAGACATTCGCCAAACAAACGACGACGACCGCCGCCGCCGCCGCCGCCGCCGCCGCCGTCTAGCGTCGCGCTTACTGTACTGCACTGGACACGCGTGCATCTTGAATGACGACATCGGTGTGCGTGCGTCGTACGCAATCAGTCAGACACGGCTATCAAAAATCAGAGTCGAATGGTACATCATCGTGCGTGTCGCCGTACACGTACAGTACAATACAACAACAATGCGTCTTAATGGCACGTTCAATTTCAACGTCACTCACACACCTCCACGCTGCAGTTACGTCGCACCATTGTCAAACTCGGCGTACAGCAAAGGGAATAGTGGGCGGCAAAAAAAAAAACCAAACAAAAACATTTCACATTTCACCCTCGCCATGTATGATGTGCAAAAAACAAACCCGCAAACGGCCGTCGTTACGGTGACACAAAAGTCGCCGATCGCACTGTCCCCCCTCGCAGACAGGTTAACACACACACACACACACACACACACACACACACACACACACCAACACCAATGGGTCAAAACCACTCCAACGAGGCGTGCCACCATTCCACGCCACGGCGACCAACCTCGTGGCCGTCCCCCGCAACACGCTTTGACGCGCCCCCCCCCACCCACAATCAAAATGCACACATACATCACAGCCGTCCACACAAACAACAACAACAACAACAACAATTCCGCCCTTCCCGCAAAAGGCAAGTTGGTGGCCCTGAAAAGGGCCGTTTTGCCGCTCTCGCAACGGAGGAGCCTTCTCCTTCCTTCCTTCCTTCCTTCCATTCCAGAGCCACCTCCTTACTTGGAGCTCGTGTACTTGGTCACCGCCTTCGTGCCCTCGCTCACGGCGTGCTTGGCCAGCTCGCCAGGCAGCAACAGCCGCACAGCGGTCTGGATCTCGCGGGACGTGATGGTCGAGCGCTTGTTGTAGTGCGCCAGGCGAGAAGCCTCGGCCGCAATGCGCTCGAAAATGTCGTTCACGAAGCTGTTCATGATGCTCATCGCCTTCGACGAGATGCCCGTGTCAGGGTGCACCTGCTTCAGCACCTTGTAGATGTAGATGGCATAGCTCTCCTTCCTCTTGCGCTTCTTCTTCTTGTCGCCCTTCGAAATGTTCTTCTGCGCCTTGCCAGCCTTCTTGGCGGCCTTCCCGCTAGTCTTGGGCGGCATCTCGAACGAACGAACGTACGGCAGCAGCAACACCAGTAGCAAGCGCTCCGCTCTAGTCAGCGTCTCCCCACACAGTGGCACCCGCCGCCAGCCGCCGCCGCACCTTTACCAGCTCGCCCTGTTGCGGCCGCCGACCAATGGGGCGCGCGCGCAACCGGCCGCCGCACCCGAGCCCATAAAGCACCCCCACCCCGGCTGCGCCGGCACGCACTCCGCTGCTCGACTCGCTGCCGCTCGCACCGGTCGTTTTTCGTTTCCGTTTCGTGTGCACCGTCGCTAGCCCATCGCCATGTCCGGACGCGGAAAGGGAGGCAAAGTCAAGGGCAAGTCAAAGTCCCGCTCAAGCAGGGCTGGGCTCCAGTTCCCGGTCGGCAGAATCCACCGCCTCCTGCGCAAGGGAAACTACGCAGAGCGCGTCGGCGCCGGGGCGCCCGTCTACCTCGCCGCCGTCATGGAGTACCTCGCGGCTGAGGTGCTCGAGCTGGCCGGAAACGCGGCCCGCGACAACAAGAAGACGCGCATCATCCCGCGCCACCTGCAGCTTGCCATCCGCAACGACGAGGAGCTCAACAAGCTCCTGTCGGGCGTCACCATCGCACAGGGTGGTGTCCTGCCCAACATCCAGGCCGTCCTGCTGCCAAAGAAGACCGAGAAGAAGGCCTAAAGGAGGCCAGGCAATCGCAACGCGCTTTGCCGGCTCGGCTCGGCCCACAACAATCGGCCCTTTTCAGGGCCACCACACAAACCTACGTCCAAAGCAAAATTTCAGTCGTCCTCGCCGCACCTTGTTTTGTTTTAACTTTGCACAGCCGCCGCCGGCGCACGTCCGCCATCTTGTCGTCCACACAGCCCGTGTGGCCCAACACACACACACACACACATTCATTTTTGCACGGTCGCAGTCGCCTTCCAAACGACAACGGCAGCAATAATGACGACCATTGTTACAGGGAGGCGTGTCGACACACCGCCCTCCACTCCCGCGCGCAACGGCCGTCGACACGAACGAAACAGCTGATCCGGCCGCCTATGCCCACACGCCTTGCCTCGGAAACCCCAACGCCGCCGCAAACACACAGGGCCAAACCACGCAAGCAAATAATCACCGCCTCTCGCACAACAACACACAGCCCGCCATCTCCGTCGCGATCGATACAACGACACACAATAACAAACACAAACGAAGCAGCTCCACACACAGCCAGCCACATGACACGTTTCCTTTCCTTCTCCCCTCCCAGTCACATCACGTCGCTCAAACGGAAAGAAAGAAACAAACAAACAACACAGACTCTTTCGCACTTTTCAACTTCCGAACAGTGTGGTGGCCCTGAAAAGGGCCGTTTTCTAGTCTCTCCCACCCACAAGCACGGCCGCGGGAAGGCCAGCGCCCGCTGCGACGCAGCCTAACCGCCGAAACCGTACAGGGTGCGCCCCTGCCTCTTCAGGGCGTACACCACGTCCATGGCCGTCACAGTCTTGCGCTTGGCGTGCTCAGTGTACGTCACCGCGTCGCGGATCACGTTCTCCAGGAACACCTTCAGCACCCCGCGGGTCTCCTCGTAGATCAGACCAGAGATGCGCTTCACGCCGCCCCTGCGAGCCAGGCGGCGGATGGCGGGCTTCGTGATGCCCTGGATGTTGTCGCGCAACACCTTGCGGTGCCGCTTGGCGCCACCCTTGCCGAGCCCCTTTCCTCCCTTGCCGCGGCCTGTCATCCTTCCTTCCTCGGGCAAAGCAACAACGTGCACAAACAGCAGCTGCAGCGGCTGGCGAGTCGGCTACGGTCTGCGCCCAGCGCCACTGCATCATGTCGAGGAATACCTGTGCTACCCTCCGTCGGGGGACAGGTCCTCGTCTTCTTTCGTGAAGTTCTGATCGCCTTTCGCGATCTTGCCTTCATCAGGTTGGATTCTTATTAATTTCGAAGCTTTGGGTTGTCGAAGTTGCTCTGCATCCTGAGCTGAGGTTGGTATGATGCTTGCCTCACCTTAGTGAGGCAGTTTGACTTCGTTGCTACTGCTGAGTAGCTCTTCTTTAATCCTGTTGTGCGTCGATTCGACGTCGCAGCAGGTCAGGCCAGCGAAGCGTTGCCCGCCAGTGTGGCCTGTTGCCGAGCTCGCGCACCAGGGGATTTGGTGACAGTTCGGCTTTTTCATAGAAGCTGGCCGCCAGTACTTTGTATCGCTGTCTGAGCGGTGGAACGTCTGCAAGCCTGTGTAATTCCTCCGACGGGAAGTCCCATGGGAGGTGGAGTGCTAACCTGAGGGCTCTATTTTGAATTGTCTGGAGTCTCCTTAGGTTTGTTTCGGCCGTATTACCCCATACTACGGCCGCGTATTCCAGTAGTGGTCTGCGCCCAGCGCGCCCGCCGCCCCCCTATATAGACTCTGGCCCGCCCTCCCCCCACCACGCGCAACCGAGGGCATATAAGCGCAGCACGGAGGCGCGCGGGCCCGTTGTCAAGGCAGCACCGGACGCCGCGCCGCACCTAACCTCCACGCACGCCGCTCCGCTACCGCTATGGCCCGCACAAAGCAAACGGCCCGCAAGTCCACCGGCGGAAAGGCGCCGCGCAAACAGCTCGCCACCAAGGCGGCGAGGAAGAGCGCGCCCGCCACCGGAGGCGTCAAGAAGCCCCACCGCTACAGGCCGGGCACCGTCGCCCTGCGAGAAATCAGGCGCTACCAGAAGAGCACAGAGCTGCTCATCCGCAAGCTGCCATTCCAGCGCCTAGTGCGCGAGATCGCCCAGGACTTCAAGACCGACCTGCGCTTCCAGAGCTCCGCAGTCATGGCCCTGCAGGAGGCCAGCGAGGCCTACCTCGTCGGCCTCTTCGAAGACACCAACCTGTGCGCAATCCACGCCAAGCGCGTCACCATCATGCCCAAGGACATCCAGCTCGCGCGCCGCATCCGCGGCGAGCGCGCCTAAACCGCGCCGCGGCACCGCACCGCACAAACAAAAACGGCCCTTTTCAGGGCCACTAACATCTCTCCGTCGCGAGCAAACTTTGTCGGTCGCCTGCCTCTCGCCCCGCAACCCAAAAACAACAACCACCACTTCCCGTCCGCCCGCCACACCCGCTCACTCTGCCTGCCTGCTAGCAGCGCGCAACAATCACACATCATCCCTCCCCGGCGCTCAAAGCGCACAATACCCAACGGCCGACGTCACACCGCACGGGTGGCTGGCCGGCCGCCGCTTTCGTTTCGAAAACAAAAACAACCCGCACTCCACTCCGACGGCCAACGGCCAGGCAGGCGCGCTCGCTCGCTCGCTCGCTCTCCAACGCCACCGAAATCCCCGCCGACTCCTTCCACATCTCAACGTGCCCCCCGTTGCAAAACATAACACACACACACACACACACACAAAGGAACAAAACAAAGACCAGACACGACTCGACAAGACAGACATCCGAGAAGAACGAACGCAGGCAAGCCAACCAACGTATTCAAACAAAACAACGTGACAGAAAACCAACCGTCGGCCGCCGCCACAAACACGGCGACAATCAACCACGACGACAACAACAACAACACCGCTTACCGCTACCGCCGCCCACACCCGCCACCGACCCCCGCAATCCATCCACCACGGCACGCAAACAGCATCCCCCACGGGCATACACAAAGACACCCACACCAAACGCAACACGACAATCAAAACCTTCCCCGACGTGCTTTGATGGCCCTGAGAAGGGCCGTTTTGGGCCGCGCGTCTCTTGCGCGCCACTAGACGACGACGGGGGGTGGGGACGACGGAGTCAAGCGCCAAACCCTTCCTTTCTCCCATCTCTTTCTCCTCTACTCTACTCTACTCTACTTCTTCTTCTTGGGCGAAGCCTTCGCCTTAGACGGCGTCGTCGCCTTCTTCGGGCGCGGCGCCTTCGGCTTCTTCGTCGGAACCTTGGCGGCCTTCTTCGCCTTCGACGGCGACTTGGCCTTGGCCGGCTTGGCCGCAGCCGCCTTCTTCGCACCCGCGGGAGCGGCCGACGCCGCAGACGCCTTCTTGGCGGCGCCCGCCTTCCGACCGGTCGCCGCCTTCACGCCACCAGCCTTCTTTGCGCCGGCCGCACGGGCGCCCTTCTTCTCCTTGCTGGCCGGAGCGGCGCGCTTCTTCTTGGCACCGCCAGCACGGGCCTTGCCGCCCTCGGCCGCCCCCCCGCCGCCGGCGCCGGCAAGCTTGAACGAGCCGGACGCGCCCTTCCCCTTCGTCTGCACCAGCTCGCCCGCCACGACGGCCGACTTGAGGTACTTCTTGATAAACGGCGCCAGCTTCTCCGCGTCCAGCTTGTAGTGCGCGGCTATGTACTTCTTGATCGCCTGCAGCGACGACCCGCCGCGCTCCTTCAGACTCTTGATGGCGGCCGTCACCATCTCAGAGGTGCGCGGGTGCGCAGGCTTGGCGCGCGGCTTCTTCGCAGACGACGCAGACTTGGCCTTCTTCGTAGTGCCGGTGGCGGCGGGTGCCGCAGCAGTCTCGTTCGTAGCCGCCTGATCTGCCATTTCGACGACGCGCGTAACACACAGCGAGAGCGAGAGCGAGCGGGACGGACGGCAGGCACGCAAGCACAGCACAGCACAGCACAGCAGCAGAGCAGAGAATCACAAGGCCCAGCCAGTGTCGCGGGCGGGCGCGGACGGCCGAGAGAGCGGCCGCCACTCTGCGCGCCGCCGCGCCGCGCCTCCCGCGCTTGCTACCGCCCAACGTCCGACAGCCTGTGCGGAGCAGCCCCAAACCTGCGCCACAACCGCCCGCGCCTTTCAAACCACCGAGGATGGGGCTACACACAGCCACACCACAGTCGCCAACCAGTCGCCACGGCAGCGCCGCAAACCACGGCCAAACTGCAGCTACCGCGCGCTACAGCCTGGGTCGGCCCGCCGAGAATCGCCGCCCCCGCCCAAATGCCGCCCCCACAGCCCCAGCCGACGACCCGCCACAATGGCCAAACCTTCGGCAAAACTCCCACACCGTCGCCGCGGCAGCCCGGCCAGCGCGGCCGGCGCCACAGCCACACAAGCCGAGGCGTGCGGCGATGACGGCCGTGCAAACGCGCCTCCGCCGCCCCATCGCCTTCCGTCGCCCTCCCGCCGTTTCCCGATCGGCCCGCAGCCGTCGGGCCACATCGCGCGCCGTCCTCCTCCTCTCGCCCGCCAACATTCACAGCCGTTTCTCAACAATTGCCCGCCGCAAACGGACGCCGCCTGCGCAACAGGCGCCGCCGCCCCTCGCCGCTTCCGACCCAACCCCTCGACCGAGGCAAACCGCAATCCGAATCTACAGACCAACCCAATCTGCCGTCAGCACACACGACAGCCGACCTTACACGTTACGCGTTACACATTACGTTTACACGTCTAGGTTGGGTTACGTTAGGTTAGGTGGACGTGGGTTAGGTTAAGGGGACTTGGGTTAGGTTAAGCGTCAAACTTAGGTTAAGCATTCAAACACGTCAGGCGTCAGAGGTTAGGTTAGGTTAGGTTAGGTTAGGTTAGGTTACACGTTAGGTTAAGGGGTCAGTGCTAGGCTAAGAAGCGTCAAACGTAGGTTACAAAAGCGTTCAAACCGTGAGGCGTGAGCCGGACAGCTTACCTTACGTAGACGTTAGGGGCTCACAGGCTGAGCTCACCTCGCCACACCACAGGGTTAGGTTCGGTTCGCTCGGCTCAGCGTAAAGCGCCGAGGTCAGGGTTGCGTTCGTTCACCTTCGGGCGCCACACTTTCGGTTGAAAGGTCGCGACGGGACGACGTCGGCAGGCACGCCGCAAACGAACAAAAACGTACAGACGACGTCGAAAACCGCCGACAGACGGGGGAGCAGCACGACCACGACCAGATACCGAGCGCGAACGAGACACACGCGAACCACCCCCACCGGCCAAAGGGCACCACACAACAACCCAGAGCACCACGTGTCCACACCAGAGCAACCCGCCGCTCACGCGACATGGCTGGCACCGAAGGGCAACCGCCCGCAACTGCGCTTTCCGCGCCGGCCCGGATGCACGTCGTGCTACAACAACACCACTACCGTACACAGCCGCTGTTCACAACATCACTATCATGCGCGCCCGCGGCTCGCCGCCGTCGCAGTCGCAGCCCCGACGCCAGCGCTTTTGCACCACCATTCACACGCACCGCAACACAGCCGAACAAAACAAACACCACACAACAACAGCAACAACGCCGCCGCCGCCACCTCTACTTCTGCCGGCGACCCACCCCGCCGATGGCGCACCTTTCGCCAGCCGGCAATCGACACACACGCACGCACCCACCCACCCACCCACCCACCCACCCCCCGGGGCCCAGTGCAAAAAAAAAAAAAAAAACACACAAAAACAAAACGACACGGGAAGCGCACACCGCCACTTCGCGCGCACGCCACCAACCAGTCGTCGTCTCAAAATAACAAACAACAACCAAAATAAACTAACAACTAGGGCAACACAAAACAAAAACGCCTCGCACGAACCGCCCACAAAAAGGACAAGCACACGCACAGCCTCTGCTGACGACCACGACGCAGCGGCACGCTGCTCCTGTCCCGCGCCCCGCGCCCCACTCGATTCACAACTCACGCGACACCGTCAACGACGGGCTCGCTTCCCGCAACCTACCACCTTTCCGCCACGACGCACAGCCCCAGCCCCACCCGACGACGCCCGTGGCAACGACTGCACTTTCACCACCGCCTCCCCCTTCCCCCCCAAAACACACACACACACACCCAGCCAAAAACGCACTCGCGACCCACACATGCACGTGCATCGGCACACGCCAACCAGTCAACGTCGACAACCACACGCAAGGCTCGAAACGAAACCGGCGTCCTTCCACGTTGCCATCAAGCTACGCGACACAAGACACAAGGAACCAACACAACAGCCGGCCCCACTAATTCCCACTCTCACGCCGCAAAAAGCACACCGAAACCGCCAAACGCACGCACATTCCCCTTCGCACTGACAACGACCGGCTCTCGCTACCACACACCTCTCGGCAGCCGTTTCACGCCAATTCGCCACACCGCCCACACAGTCGACAAGCGCCCGCCCTGTACGGCACACGCAACGACGCAGCGCAGCAAAGGGCGCCCGCAACACATACCTCTCCGCCGCCCGACGCGCCAACCGCCACACCACACCGCCAGCCACTCGCAAATTGTGCACTGCCACCAGCCACACGTCCAACACGCCGCGCCGCCTCCGGCCACCCGCCAGGGGGCGCTCACGTTCGCGACAACAGCGCGGCCCGCCGGGCCGGGCCGAACCGAACCGAGCCGCCGCTGCTCTGCACTCGGCACGGCCACACCCTGCTGCAGACCGGGCTCGTCTCTCTGTACGCGTCTGCCTGCGCATCAACACAACACGACCTTTTTTTTTTTTTTTACCTCTCTCTACCGCCATCCCTTCTTCTCGCGTTTTACTCGTTGTTGCAGCAGCGGCGCACACCTACACATCCACAGCCCCAGCCGAGCCGGCCTCACCTCAGGGCCCGCCGCCAGCGTCTCCTCCTCGGGCACAGGTGCGGTGCTGTGGCCGCCCATCCAACCGCATTGCTGGCCGTCCAGCCACCAGGCGTTCCCACTGCCGCGAGCCACGCCGCGCACCGACCCTGCTGCAGAAAACGAAGCATAGCCAGAGACCGACCGATACACAAAGCAAGCCGTCGCCTCGCCTCTTGTCCTTCCTGCCTTCCTTCCGCCCCCGCCCTTCTCACACCACCGCCTCTCCACTTTCGCCCGCCCCCGCCCCCGCCCCTCCTTTTTTTTGTTTTGTTTTTTTCCTTCGTTTTCTTCTTTCTTTCTTTCTTTCTTTCTTTCTTTCTTTCTTTCTTTCTTTCTTTCTTTGGCCCTCTCTCCTTCCCGCCCCATGGCGGTTACGGCACCGCCTGCAGCGGCAGATTTTTTGCGCCCACACGCCTACTCCTACCACCATTAACCTTGCCCTGCCCTGCCCATCAACGTCGCAGTCGAACCGACGCTTGCCAACACACTGCCCACGTTCCCTTTCTCTCTTCGGCCTACGCCCATTACGCGCCGCCGCCACAGCACCTTCCCTTCCCACAACACACCGACGTCATCACACGCACCCAAAACAGGGGCCACGACCGTGTTCCTCGCCCACTCCCATCCCGCACGGTACGCACATTCCCAACTACTAACCGCGCACCCTCCCTTTCCAATCTGTGTGTCTCTGTGTCTGTGTCCTGTCCGCGCGTGACGCCTCTCAACATCCGCCGTCCCCCGTCCCGTTTTCGCCCCCATGCCGTCGTCGCGCCGCCTCCGCCCCGTCCACCGCCGCCCCTGTCCGCCCCGCACCACACCATACACCGCTGCTTGTCCCGGCCGTTGCCACCAAAGGCGCCGACCGCAAACGCGCCACGCCGCAGCCCCCGTGCGTCTCGCGCTCGCTTGCATCTCCGTGCCGACGCTGCCTCTCTTCCCGCTCGCACTCGACCTCGACAACACAGTCTTTGGCTCCGCCACTGCGTGTTCCGGTGGTACGCACGCTGCAACACGTATGTATTCATTACCAGAGCGATGGCGAGGCATGACAGCATCTCCGTCTGACCAGAGAGTTATTTATCGTTGCTGGTCGGCGCTTGGACCGCGCCAGACGACAGTAGTGGCACGCACCGGGTCGCCAGGAACAGTTGTTATATATATTGTAGCGCGAGTCGGGAGAGGTAGTAGTCGGTCGACAGTAGTAGCGGGTGGACGGTTGTACTGAGCGGGCGTCGGCGGCGTGCTCTGCTCGTCTCGCGACTCTGGTCACGGTTCGGGACGATGTATATAGTATATTGTGTTATAATCAAAAGGTAGTGTGAAGCTGCATTGCGCAAATCTGATAACGTATGTTCTTCAACAACAAAAGCCCCACTATTACTTTTTTCTAAAGTAACTTTTGTCTTTTAACGAAAAACATTCACTTTTTAAAGACTACTTCCTATGGCATTTCCCTCCAAGGAGTGCAATTAATTACCAGCCAGCACTCATTCATTGCACACAGCTGTGTAAGGGGTATCTACAATTGAGGAGCGGATACAAATGCAATTTTTTTGTTTCTTTTTTTTTTTTTTTTTTTTTTTTTTTTGGTGTCTGTGTGTTGTAACCTCCCCGCAAAATTTAAAATAATGGACAATGTTATTTACGGATGCTAATGGACATTGCGCTAATTGTAACCTCGCCCACAATGAGAGGTATTGAAAATGGCAACAAAAATGTGAAATTCGCAATCCGACTCAAATATAAATTCTTCACAACATTTAAAGTCCGTTCAGTGACAAGAAACTTCAATTAAACCGAAATATCGGTCTTTGGCCCTGTGCAAAACAATCAGAATTACAGTCTTACCTCAGAATAAATGGATGTCACATTTCTGCTCTTGTTGTTGCGCAGCGCCTGGAGGAACTGCATTGCAAATAATAATATTCTCCTTTTTTTTTGTGATTTTAGTGAAATTTTTCTTCAAAGAAGTGGAATGAAATGTGAAGTGCAACGAACTCTTTAGTTCAATAAAAAATTAAATGTTTGAAAAATGCTTTTGAAATAAAAATTATTATTGGGGAACTTGTTGGAGAATAATTACAATAAATAAACCTTTTCATTATCTAATGATTATATTAATTAACAGTATACCTTATTCACCATCTTGACCAGTGTTGCCGGCCGCCTACATCACACAACCGCACTCGGCTGCTACTACTGACCGACCGCTCTGCATGACGACTACTGACAGAGTACAGACTCGCAACGACTGACTGACTGACTGACTGACTGACTGAGAACCGCTCGCAACACTCGCGCAGTCCAGCGCAAACTCTCTGGTCACAGATGCTACAATGTCTCGCCATCGCTGCTACGTTACATACGTGTTTCAGTGTCTTCTTTTCATTGGGGTAACGATCTTTGGCTCTTTTTATTCTGAATACAGGGCCAAAGGTCAACGCTGCTGCCCTTATACAATTTATCAGGTTTCATTATGTCTGTTGCAATGTTACATACGGTTCATTCTTTCATTAATATTATCGTTGGGTTTGTTTTGTAGGGACGTTAACATTCTGGCACATTTTTATTATCATCGGACTCTCTGCTATTTGTGCAGGGAGGTTATGTACCTGGGTCCATTTCCATTTCCATTTACATTTTAGTATTGATAGACTTTTTGTTTTCTTTTTTGTTTCTTGTTGTTTTTCCTTCTTTTTTTTGTTGTTCTTTTTTTGTTTTGTTTTGTTTTTCCCGCTCTCAACCACCACCGCCGCATCACGCCTTCCGTTTTCTTGGTTTCTTTTCTGTTCTTCAACTGCTTCAACATCACCGCGCCCCATTTCCACACCACAGCCATCAGCCTCCAAGACGGGCAGGCGCAGTGTGCCATTTCCGGCGCACAAGCACACCCGTACGGTACTCTCCTCGCCCCCACGCCAACAACAACACAGCGACCACGCGGCTTTCAGGCATGGCACGGCACGGCACCGGCGAAATGCGCCGCCCCCGCCCCTCCGCGCATCCGTCCGTCTCGCCACGTTCACTGACAGCCGCGTCTGCGGCTACACCACGACAACCACAACACAACACCGCTCCCCTCCCTGGCAACTCATTGTTTTTCTCCTCCTCTTTTGCACAAACCACAACGCCGAGCACAGGCGCAAGCCACCCACACCGCGCCCCTCCCCGTCCCGTCTTTGGCCGCCGCTCCTCGTTTGCCCCCTCCCATCTCCCGAAATGCCATGCCAGCAGCGTTACGCATGCCCCTCCCCTGTCCACACAACACTACCGCCAAACGAACAGCCTTCCGGGCCACATGCAGGGCACGCCCACCTCCAAACACTGCCAATTCACGGACGCACACACACACACACACACACACACACACTTTCTCGACACCTTTCTGTACGGAGGGTGCGTCATCTCGACCGTGACAGAGTGACGCCAACTATCGGCGATCCATTTCCCCCCACTGGTAAAACATGTCCACTAACACCTACATACATCATTCAAGTACACAGACAATAGCATACACACAATGGGAGGGCACACGAACATGGACGGCACGGCACTGTCATACACTCTTCCTCAGAACCATATCAACAAACGTTACGTACATCCGGGAAAGCGAAAGCGAAAGCAAAAGCAAAGCCCAATGCAGCCGTCAAAGGTAACGTTCACCACGGCAGACACTTGCAGCCGCGCCGCCGTTAAACGCATTTCAGTGCGGCTCCAATACGCCTCCGACACGGGAACGTTCCGTTGCTCTACGAATGCGCTTCTCCCCTTTTTCCCTTCCTCTCTCTTTTGCCCCCCCTCCTTGCACTCTTGCCTCATTCCTCACGTTCTGCCCAGACATTCGACCGATCAAAGTCAACCTTTCGTTACCGTTCTCAGCGCGACGGTGTACAACAGTATGACGGGTGTGCCCAAGACTTCGGTTCAGTTGCGTGACGCCGGTCTATCGCGCCGATCGACAGTTACTCAGGGGGCGACGGATCGGACCACGTCACCGACACACAAAACACTTTCAAACAAACAAATACATACCGGATGGACACAGACAAACACGTGTACAGACATTCGCCAAACAAACGACGACGACCGCCGCCGCCGCCGCCGCCGCCGTCTAGCGTCGCGCTTACTGTACTGCACTGGACACGCGTGCATCTTGAATGACGACATCGGTGTGCGTGCGTCGTACGCAATCAGTCAGACACGGCTATCAAAAATCAGAGTCGAATGGTACATCATCGTGCGTGTCGCCGTACACGTACAGTACAATACAACAACAATGCGTCTTAATGGCACGTTCAATTTCAACGTCACTCACACACCTCCACGCTGCAGTTACGTCGCACCATTGTCAAACTCGGCGTACAGCAAAGGGAATAGTGGGCGGCAAAAAAAAAAACCAAACAAAAACATTTCACATTTCACCCTCGCCATGTATGATGTGCAAAAAACAAACCCGCAAACGGCCGTCGTTACGGTGACACAAAAGTCGCCGATCGCACTGTCCCCCCTCGCAGACAGGTTAACACACACACACACACACACACACACACACACACACACACACCAACACCAATGGGTCAAAACCACTCCAACGAGGCGTGCCACCATTCCACGCCACGGCGACCAACCTCGTGGCCGTCCCCCGCAACACGCTTTGACGCGCCCCCCCCACCCACAATCAAAATGCACACATACATCACAGCCGTCCACACAAACAACAACAACAACAACAACAATTCCGCCCTTCCCGCAAAAGGCAAGTTGGTGGCCCTGAAAAGGGCCGTTTTGCCGCTCTCGCAACGGAGGAGCCTTCTCCTTCCTTCCTTCCTTCCTTCCATTCCAGAGCCACCTCCTTACTTGGAGCTCGTGTACTTGGTCACCGCCTTCGTGCCCTCGCTCACGGCGTGCTTGGCCAGCTCGCCAGGCAGCAACAGCCGCACAGCGGTCTGGATCTCGCGGGACGTGATGGTCGAGCGCTTGTTGTAGTGCGCCAGGCGAGAAGCCTCGGCCGCAATGCGCTCGAAAATGTCGTTCACGAAGCTGTTCATGATGCTCATCGCCTTCGACGAGATGCCCGTGTCAGGGTGCACCTGCTTCAGCACCTTGTAGATGTAGATGGCATAGCTCTCCTTCCTCTTGCGCTTCTTCTTCTTGTCGCCCTTCGAAATGTTCTTCTGCGCCTTGCCAGCCTTCTTGGCGGCCTTCCCGCTAGTCTTGGGCGGCATCTCGAACGAACGAACGTACGGCAGCAGCAACACCAGTAGCAAGCGCTCCGCTCTAGTCAGCGTCTCCCCACACAGTGGCACCCGCCGCCAGCCGCCGCCGCACCTTTACCAGCTCGCCCTGTTGCGGCCGCCGACCAATGGGGCGCGCGCGCAACCGGCCGCCGCACCCGAGCCCATAAAGCACCCCCACCCCGGCTGCGCCGGCACGCACTCCGCTGCTCGACTCGCTGCCGCTCGCACCGGTCGTTTTTCGTTTCCGTTTCGTGTGCACCGTCGCTAGCCCATCGCCATGTCCGGACGCGGAAAGGGAGGCAAAGTCAAGGGCAAGTCAAAGTCCCGCTCAAGCAGGGCTGGGCTCCAGTTCCCGGTCGGCAGAATCCACCGCCTCCTGCGCAAGGGAAACTACGCAGAGCGCGTCGGCGCCGGGGCGCCCGTCTACCTCGCCGCCGTCATGGAGTACCTCGCGGCTGAGGTGCTCGAGCTGGCCGGAAACGCGGCCCGCGACAACAAGAAGACGCGCATCATCCCGCGCCACCTGCAGCTTGCCATCCGCAACGACGAGGAGCTCAACAAGCTCCTGTCGGGCGTCACCATCGCACAGGGTGGTGTCCTGCCCAACATCCAGGCCGTCCTGCTGCCAAAGAAGACCGAGAAGAAGGCCTAAAGGAGGCCAGGCAATCGCAACGCGCTTTGCCGGCTCGGCTCGGCCCACAACAATCGGCCCTTTTCAGGGCCACCACACAAACCTACGTCCAAAGCAAAATTTCAGTCGTCCTCGCCGCACCTTGTTTTGTTTTAACTTTGCACAGCCGCCGCCGGCGCACGTCCGCCATCTTGTCGTCCACACAGCCCGTGTGGCCCAACACACACACACACACACATTCATTTTTGCACGGTCGCAGTCGCCTTCCAAACGACAACGGCAGCAATAATGACGACCATTGTTACAGGGAGGCGTGTCGACACACCGCCCTCCACTCCCGCGCGCAACGGCCGTCGACACGAACGAAACAGCTGATCCGGCCGCCTATGCCCACACGCCTTGCCTCGGAAACCCCAACGCCGCCGCAAACACACAGGGCCAAACCACGCAAGCAAATAATCACCGCCTCTCGCACAACAACACACAGCCCGCCATCTCCGTCGCGATCGATACAACGACACACAATAACAAACACAAACGAAGCAGCTCCACACACAGCCAGCCACATGACACGTTTCCTTTCCTTCTCCCCTCCCAGTCACATCACGTCGCTCAAACGGAAAGAAAGAAACAAACAAACAACACAGACTCTTTCGCACTTTTCAACTTCCGAACAGTGTGGTGGCCCTGAAAAGGGCCGTTTTCTAGTCTCTCCCACCCACAAGCACGGCCGCGGGAAGGCCAGCGCCCGCTGCGACGCAGCCTAACCGCCGAAACCGTACAGGGTGCGCCCCTGCCTCTTCAGGGCGTACACCACGTCCATGGCCGTCACAGTCTTGCGCTTGGCGTGCTCAGTGTACGTCACCGCGTCGCGGATCACGTTCTCCAGGAACACCTTCAGCACCCCGCGGGTCTCCTCGTAGATCAGACCAGAGATGCGCTTCACGCCGCCCCTGCGAGCCAGGCGGCGGATGGCGGGCTTCGTGATGCCCTGGATGTTGTCGCGCAACACCTTGCGGTGCCGCTTGGCGCCACCCTTGCCGAGCCCCTTTCCTCCCTTGCCGCGGCCTGTCATCCTTCCTTCCTCGGGCAAAGCAACAACGTGCACAAACAGCAGCTGCAGCGGCTGGCGAGTCGGCTACGGTCTGCGCCCAGCGCGCCCGCCGCCCCCCTATATAGACTCTGGCCCGCCCTCCCCCCACCACGCGCAACCGAGGGCATATAAGCGCAGCACGGAGGCGCGCGGGCCCGTTGTCAAGGCAGCACCGGACGCCGCGCCGCACCTAACCTCCACGCACGCCGCTCCGCTACCGCTATGGCCCGCACAAAGCAAACGGCCCGCAAGTCCACCGGCGGAAAGGCGCCGCGCAAACAGCTCGCCACCAAGGCGGCGAGGAAGAGCGCGCCCGCCACCGGAGGCGTCAAGAAGCCCCACCGCTACAGGCCGGGCACCGTCGCCCTGCGAGAAATCAGGCGCTACCAGAAGAGCACAGAGCTGCTCATCCGCAAGCTGCCATTCCAGCGCCTAGTGCGCGAGATCGCCCAGGACTTCAAGACCGACCTGCGCTTCCAGAGCTCCGCAGTCATGGCCCTGCAGGAGGCCAGCGAGGCCTACCTCGTCGGCCTCTTCGAAGACACCAACCTGTGCGCAATCCACGCCAAGCGCGTCACCATCATGCCCAAGGACATCCAGCTCGCGCGCCGCATCCGCGGCGAGCGCGCCTAAACCGCGCCGCGGCACCGCACCGCACAAACAAAAACGGCCCTTTTCAGGGCCACTAACATCTCTCCGTCGCGAGCAAACTTTGTCGGTCGCCTGCCTCTCGCCCCGCAACCCAAAAACAACAACCACCACTTCCCGTCCGCCCGCCACACCCGCTCACTCTGCCTGCCTGCTAGCAGCGCGCAACAATCACACATCATCCCTCCCCGGCGCTCAAAGCGCACAATACCCAACGGCCGACGTCACACCGCACGGGTGGCTGGCCGGCCGCCGCTTTCGTTTCGAAAACAAAAACAACCCGCACTCCACTCCGACGGCCAACGGCCAGGCAGGCGCGCTCGCTCGCTCGCTCGCTCTCCAACGCCACCGAAATCCCCGCCGACTCCTTCCACATCTCAACGTGCCCCCCGTTGCAAAACATAACACACACACACACACACACAAAGGAACAAAACAAAGACCAGACACGACTCGACAAGACAGACATCCGAGAAGAACGAACGCAGGCAAGCCAACCAACGTATTCAAACAAAACAACGTGACAGAAAACCAACCGTCGGCCGCCGCCACAAACACGGCGACAATCAACCACGACGACAACAACAACAACACCGCTTACCGCTACCGCCGCCCACACCCGCCACCGACCCCCGCAATCCATCCACCACGGCACGCAAACAGCATCCCCCACGGGCATACACAAAGACACCCACACCAAACGCAACACGACAATCAAAACCTTCCCCGACGTGCTTTGATGGCCCTGAGAAGGGCCGTTTTGGGCCGCGCGTCTCTTGCGCGCCACTAGACGACGACGGGGGGTGGGGACGACGGAGTCAAGCGCCAAACCCTTCCTTTCTCCCATCTCTTTCTCCTCTACTCTACTCTACTCTACTTCTTCTTCTTGGGCGAAGCCTTCGCCTTAGACGGCGTCGTCGCCTTCTTCGGGCGCGGCGCCTTCGGCTTCTTCGTCGGAACCTTGGCGGCCTTCTTCGCCTTCGACGGCGACTTGGCCTTGGCCGGCTTGGCCGCAGCCGCCTTCTTCGCACCCGCGGGAGCGGCCGACGCCGCAGACGCCTTCTTGGCGGCGCCCGCCTTCCGACCGGTCGCCGCCTTCACGCCACCAGCCTTCTTTGCGCCGGCCGCACGGGCGCCCTTCTTCTCCTTGCTGGCCGGAGCGGCGCGCTTCTTCTTGGCACCGCCAGCACGGGCCTTGCCGCCCTCGGCCGCCCCCCCGCCGCCGGCGCCGGCAAGCTTGAACGAGCCGGACGCGCCCTTCCCCTTCGTCTGCACCAGCTCGCCCGCCACGACGGCCGACTTGAGGTACTTCTTGATAAACGGCGCCAGCTTCTCCGCGTCCAGCTTGTAGTGCGCGGCTATGTACTTCTTGATCGCCTGCAGCGACGACCCGCCGCGCTCCTTCAGACTCTTGATGGCGGCCGTCACCATCTCAGAGGTGCGCGGGTGCGCAGGCTTGGCGCGCGGCTTCTTCGCAGACGACGCAGACTTGGCCTTCTTCGTAGTGCCGGTGGCGGCGGGTGCCGCAGCAGTCTCGTTCGTAGCCGCCTGATCTGCCATTTCGACGACGCGCGTAACACACAGCGAGAGCGAGAGCGAGCGGGACGGACGGCAGGCACGCAAGCACAGCACAGCACAGCACAGCAGCAGAGCAGAGAATCACAAGGCCCAGCCAGTGTCGCGGGCGGGCGCGGACGGCCGAGAGAGCGGCCGCCACTCTGCGCGCCGCCGCGCCGCGCCTCCCGCGCTTGCTACCGCCCAACGTCCGACAGCCTGTGCGGAGCAGCCCCAAACCTGCGCCACAACCGCCCGCGCCTTTCAAACCACCGAGGATGGGGCTACACACAGCCACACCACAGTCGCCAACCAGTCGCCACGGCAGCGCCGCAAACCACGGCCAAACTGCAGCTACCGCGCGCTACAGCCTGGGTCGGCCCGCCGAGAATCGCCGCCCCCGCCCAAATGCCGCCCCCACAGCCCCAGCCGACGACCCGCCACAATGGCCAAACCTTCGGCAAAACTCCCACACCGTCGCCGCGGCAGCCCGGCCAGCGCGGCCGGCGCCACAGCCACACAAGCCGAGGCGTGCGGCGATGACGGCCGTGCAAACGCGCCTCCGCCGCCCCATCGCCTTCCGTCGCCCTCCCGCCGTTTCCCGATCGGCCCGCAGCCGTCGGGCCACATCGCGCGCCGTCCTCCTCCTCTCGCCCGCCAACATTCACAGCCGTTTCTCAACAATTGCCCGCCGCAAACGGACGCCGCCTGCGCAACAGGCGCCGCCGCCCCTCGCCGCTTCCGACCCAACCCCTCGACCGAGGCAAACCGCAATCCGAATCTACAGACCAACCCAATCTGCCGTCAGCACACACGACAGCCGACCTTACACGTTACGCGTTACACATTACGTTTACACGTCTAGGTTGGGTTACGTTAGGTTAGGTGGACGTGGGTTAGGTTAAGGGGACTTGGGTTAGGTTAAGCGTCAAACTTAGGTTAAGCATTCAAACACGTCAGGCGTCAGAGGTTAGGTTAGGTTAGGTTAGGTTAGGTTAGGTTACACGTTAGGTTAAGGGGTCAGTGCTAGGCTAAGAAGCGTCAAACGTAGGTTACAAAAGCGTTCAAACCGTGAGGCGTGAGCCGGACAGCTTACCTTACGTAGACGTTAGGGGCTCACAGGCTGAGCTCACCTCGCCACACCACAGGGTTAGGTTCGGTTCGCTCGGCTCAGCGTAAAGCGCCGAGGTCAGGGTTGCGTTCGTTCACCTTCGGGCGCCACACTTTCGGTTGAAAGGTCGCGACGGGACGACGTCGGCAGGCACGCCGCAAACGAACAAAAACGTACAGACGACGTCGAAAACCGCCGACAGACGGGGGAGCAGCACGACCACGACCAGATACCGAGCGCGAACGAGACACACGCGAACCACCCCCACCGGCCAAAGGGCACCACACAACAACCCAGAGCACCACGTGTCCACACCAGAGCAACCCGCCGCTCACGCGACATGGCTGGCACCGAAGGGCAACCGCCCGCAACTGCGCTTTCCGCGCCGGCCCGGATGCACGTCGTGCTACAACAACACCACTACCGTACACAGCCGCTGTTCACAACATCACTATCATGCGCGCCCGCGGCTCGCCGCCGTCGCAGTCGCAGCCCCGACGCCAGCGCTTTTGCACCACCATTCACACGCACCGCAACACAGCCGAACAAAACAAACACCACACAACAACAGCAACAACGCCGCCGCCGCCGCCTCTACTTGTGCCGGCGACCCACCCGCCGATGGCGCACCTTTCGCCAGCCGGCAATCGACACACACGCACGCACCCACCCACCCACCCACCCACCCACCCCCCGGGGCCCAGTGCAAAAAAAAAAAAAAAACACACAAAAACAAAACGACACGGAAGCGCACACCGCCACTTCGCGCGCACGCCACCAACCAGTCGTCGTCTCAAAATAACAAACAACAACCAAAATAAACTAACAACTAGGGCAACACAAAACAAAAACGCCTCGCACGAACCGCCACAAAAAGGACAAGCACACGCACAGCCTCTGCTGACGACCACGACGCAGCGGCACGCTGCTCCTGTCCGCGCCCCGCGCCCCACTCGATTCACAACTCACGCGACACCGTCAACGACGGGCTCGCTTCCCGCAACCTACCACCTTTCCGCCACGACGCACAGCCCCAGCCCCACCCGACGACGCCCGTGGCAACGACTGCACTTTCACCACCGCCTCCCCCTTCCCCCCCAAAAACACACACACACACACCCAGCCAAAAACGCACTCGCGACCCACACATGCACGTGCATCGGCACACGCCAACCAGTCAACGTCGACAACCACACGCAAGGCTCGAAACGAAACCGGCGTCCTTCCACGTTGCCATCAAGCTACGCGACACAAGACACAAGGAACCAACACAACAGCCGGCCCCACTAATTCCCACTCTCACGCCGCAAAAAGCACACCGAAACCGCCAAACGCACGCACATTCCCCTTCGCACTGACAACGACCGGCTCTCGCTACCACACACCTCTCGGCAGCCGTTTCACGCCAATTCGCCACACCGCCCACACAGTCGACAAGCGCCCGCCCTGTACGGCACACGCAACGACGCAGCGCAGCAAAGGGCGCCCGCAACACATACCTCTCCGCCGCCCGACGCGCCAACCGCCACACCACACCGCCAGCCACTCGCAAATTGTGCACTGCCACCAGCCACACGTCCAACACGCCGCGCCGCCTCCGGCCACCCGCCAGGGGCGCTCACGTTCGCGACAACAGCGCGGCCCGCCGGGCCGGGCCGAACCGAACCGAGCCGCCGCTGCTCTGCACTCGGCACGGCCACACCCTGCTGCAGACCGGGCTCGTCTCTCTGTACGCGTCTGCCTGCGCATCAACACAACACGACCTTTTTTTTTTTTTTTACCTCTCTCTACCGCCATCCCTTCTTCTCGCGTTTTACTCGTTGTTGCAGCAGCGGCGCACACCTACACATCCACAGCCCCAGCCGAGCCGGCCTCACCTCAGGGCCCGCCGCCAGCGTCTCCTCCTCGGGCACAGGTGCGGTGCTGTGGCCGCCCATCCAACCGCATTGCTGGCCGTCCAGCCACCAGGCGTTCCCACTGCGCGAGCCACGCCGCGCACCGACCCTGCTGCAGAAAACGAAGCATAGCCAGAGACCGACCGATACACAAAGCAAGCCGTCGCCTCGCCTCTTGTCCTTCCTGCCTTCCTTCCGCCCCCGCCCTTCTCACACCACCGCCTCTCCACTTTCGCCCGCCCCCGCCCCCGCCCCTCCTTTTTTTGTTTTGTTTTTTCCTTCGTTTTCTTCTTTCTTTCTTTCTTTCTTTCTTTCTTTCTTTCTTTCTTTCTTTCTTTCTTTGGCCCTCTCTCCTTCCCGCCCCATGGCGGTTACGGCACCGCCTGCAGCGGCAGATTTTTGCGCCCACACGCCTACTCCTACCACCATTAACCTTGCCCTGCCCTGCCCATCAACGTCGCAGTCGAACCGACGCTTGCCAACACACTGCCCACGTTCCCTTTCTCTCTTCGGCCTACGCCCATTACGCGCCGCCGCCACAGCACCTTCCCTTCCCACAACACACCGACGTCATCACACGCACCCAAAACAGGGGCCACGACCGTGTTCCTCGCCCACTCCCATCCCGCACGGTACGCACATTCCCAACTACTAACCGCGCACCCTCCCTTTCCAATCTGTGTGTCTCTGTGTCTGTGTCCTGTCCGCGCGTGACGCCTCTCAACATCCGCCGTCCCCGTCCCGTTTTCGCCCCCATGCCGTCGTCGCGCCGCCTCCGCCCCGTCCACCGCCGCCCCTGTCCGCCCCGCACCACACCATACACCGCTGCTTGTCCCGGCCGTTGCCACCAAAGGCGCCGACCGCAAACGCGCCACGCCGCAGCCCCCGTGCGTCTCGCGCTCGCTTGCATCTCCGTGCCGACGCTGCCTCTCTTCCCGCTCGCACTCGACCTCGACAACACAGTCTTTGCTCCGCCACTGCGTGTTCCGGTGGTACGCACGCTGCAACACGTATGTATTCATTACCAGAGCGATGGCGAGGCATGACAGCATCTCCGTCTGACCAGAGAGTTATTTATCGTTGCTGGTCGGCGCTTGGACCGCGCCAGACGACAGTAGTGGCACGCACCGGGTCGCCAGGAACAGTTGTTATATATATTGTAGCGCGAGTCGGGAGAGGTAGTAGTCGGTCGACAGTAGTAGCGGGTGGACGGTTGTACTGAGCGGGCGTCGGCGGCGTGCTCTGCTCGTCTCGCGACTCTGGTCACGGTTCGGGACGATGTATATAGTATATTGTGTTATAATCAAAAGGTAGTGTGAAGCTGCATTGCGCAAATCTGATAACGTATGTTCTTCAACAACAAAAGCCCCACTATTACTTTTTTCTAAAGTAACTTTTGTCTTTTAACGAAAAACATTCACTTTTAAAGACTACTTCCTATGGCATTTCCCTCCAAGGAGTGCAATTAATTACCAGCCAGCACTCATTCATTGCACACAGCTGTGTAAGGGGTATCTACAATTGAGGAGCGGATACAAATGCAATTTTTTTGTTTCTTTTTTTTTTTTTTTTTTTTTTTTTTTGGTGTCTGTGTGTTGTAACCTCCCCGCAAAATTTAAAATAATGGACAATGTTATTTACGGATGCTAATGGACATTGCGCTAATTGTAACCTCGCCCACAATGAGAGGTATTGAAAATGGCAACAAAAATGTGAAATTCGCAATCCGACTCAAATATAAATTCTTCACAACATTTAAAGTCCGTTCAGTGACAAGAAACTTCAATTAAACCGAAATATCGGTCTTTGGCCCTGTGCAAAACAATCAGAATTACAGTCTTACCTCAGAATAAATGGATGTCACATTTCTGCTCTTGTTGTTGCGCAGCGCCTGGAGGAACTGCATTGCAAATAATAATATTCTCCTTTTTTTTTGTGATTTTAGTGAAATTTTTCTTCAAAGAAGTGGAATGAAATGTGAAGTGCAACGAACTCTTTAGTTCAATAAAAAATTAAATGTTTGAAAATGCTTTTGAAATAAAAATTATTATTGGGGAACTTGTTGGAGAATAATTACAATAAATAAACCTTTTCATTATCTAATGATTATATTAATTAACAGTATACCTTATTCACCATCTTGACCAGTGTTGCCGGCCGCCTACATCACACAACCGCACTCGGCTGCTACTACTGACCGACCGCTCTGCATGACGACTACTGACAGAGTACAGACTCGCAACGACTGACTGACTGACTGACTGACTGACTGAGAACCGCTCGCAACACTCGCGCAGTCCAGCGCAAACTCTCTGGTCACAGATGCTACAATGTCTCGCCATCGCTGCTACGTTACATACGTGTTTCAGTGTCTTCTTTTCATTGGGGTAACGATCTTTGGCTCTTTTTATTCTGAATACAGGGCCAAAGGTCAACGCTGCTGCCCTTATACAATTTATCAGGTTTCATTATGTCTGTTGCAATGTTACATACGGTTCATTCTTTCATTAATATTATCGTTGGGTTTGTTTTGTAGGGACGTTAACATTCTGGCACATTTTTATTATCATCGGACTCTCTGCTATTTGTGCAGGGAGGTTATGTACCTGGGTCCATTTCCATTTCCATTTACATTTTAGTATTGATAGACTTTTTGTTTTCTTTTTTGTTTCTTGTTGTTTTTCCTTCTTTTTTTTGTTGTTCTTTTTTGTTTTGTTTTGTTTTTCCCGCTCTCAACCACCACCGCCGCATCACGCCTTCCGTTTTCTTGGTTTCTTTTCTGTTCTTCAACTGCTTCAACATCACCGCGCCCCATTTCCACACCACAGCCATCAGCCTCCAAGACGGGCAGGCGCAGTGTGCCATTTCCGGCGCACAAGCACACCCGTACGGTACTCTCCTCGCCCCCACGCCAACAACAACACAGCGACCACGCGGCTTTCAGGCATGGCACGGCACGGCACCGGCGAAATGCGCCGCCCCCGCCCCTCCGCGCATCCGTCCGTCTCGCCACGTTCACTGACAGCCGCGTCTGCGGCTACACCACGACAACCACAACACAACACCGCTCCCCTCCCTGGCAACTCATTGTTTTTCTCCTCCTCTTTTGCACAAACCACAACGCCGAGCACAGGCGCAAGCCACCCACACCGCGCCCCTCCCCGTCCCGTCTTTGGCCGCCGCTCCTCGTTTGCCCCCTCCCATCTCCCGAAATGCCATGCCAGCAGCGTTACGCATGCCCCTCCCTGTCCACACAACACTACCGCCAAACGAACAGCCTTCCGGGCCACATGCAGGGCACGCCCACCTCCAAACACTGCCAATTCACGGACGCACACACACACACACACACACACACACACTTTCTCGACACCTTTCTGTACGGAGGGTGCGTCATCTCGACCGTGACAGAGTGACGCCAACTATCGGCGATCCATTTCCCCCCACTGGTAAAACATGTCCACTAACACCTACATACATCATTCAAGTACACAGACAATAGCATACACACAATGGGAGGGCACACGAACATGGACGGCACGGCACTGTCATACACTCTTCCTCAGAACCATATCAACAAACGTTACGTACATCCGGGAAAGCGAAAGCGAAAGCAAAAGCAAAGCCCAATGCAGCCGTCAAAGGTAACGTTCACCACGGCAGACACTTGCAGCCGCGCCGCCGTTAAACGCATTTCAGTGCGGCTCCAATACGCCTCCGACACGGGAACGTTCCGTTGCTCTACGAATGCGCTTCTCCCCTTTTTTCCCTTCCTCTCTCTTTTGCCCCCCCTCCTTGCACTCTTGCCTCATTCCTCACGTTCTGCCCAGACATTCGACCGATCAAAGTCAACCTTTCGTTACCGTTCTCAGCGCGACGGTGTACAACAGTATGACGGGTGTGCCCAAGACTTCGGTTCAGTTGCGTGACGCCGGTCTATCGCGCCGATCGACAGTTACTCAGGGGGCGACGGATCGGACCACGTCACCGACACACAAAACACTTTCAAACAAACAAATACATACCGGATGGACACAGACAAACACGTGTACAGACATTCGCCAAACAAACGACGACGACCGCCGCCGCCGCCGCCGCCGCCGCCGCCGTCTAGCGTCGCGCTTACTGTACTGCACTGGACACGCGTGCATCTTGAATGACGACATCGGTGTGCGTGCGTCGTACGCAATCAGTCAGACACGGCTATCAAAAATCAGAGTCGAATGGTACATCATCGTGCGTGTCGCCGTACACGTACAGTACAATACAACAACAATGCGTCTTAATGGCACGTTCAATTTCAACGTCACTCACACACCTCCACGCTGCAGTTACGTCGCACCATTGTCAAACTCGGCGTACAGCAAAGGGAATAGTGGGCGGCAAAAAAAAAACCAAACAAAAACATTTCACATTTCACCCTCGCCATGTATGATGTGCAAAAAACAAACCCGCAAACGGCCGTCGTTACGGTGACACAAAAGTCGCCGATCGCACTGTCCCCCCTCGCAGACAGGTTAACACACACACACACACACACACACACACACACACACACACACACCAACACCAATGGGTCAAAACCACTCCAACGAGGCGTGCCACCATTCCACGCCACGGCGACCAACCTCGTGGCCGTCCCCCGCAACACGCTTTGACGCGCCCCCCCCACCCACAATCAAAATGCACACATACATCACAGCCGTCCACACAAACAACAACAACAACAACAACAATTCCGCCCTTCCCGCAAAAGGCAAGTTGGTGGCCCTGAAAAGGGCCGTTTTGCCGCTCTCGCAACGGAGGAGCCTTCTCCTTCCTTCCTTCCTTCCTTCCATTCCAGAGCCACCTCCTTACTTGGAGCTCGTGTACTTGGTCACCGCCTTCGTGCCCTCGCTCACGGCGTGCTTGGCCAGCTCGCCAGGCAGCAACAGCCGCACAGCGGTCTGGATCTCGCGGGACGTGATGGTCGAGCGCTTGTTGTAGTGCGCCAGGCGAGAAGCCTCGGCCGCAATGCGCTCGAAAATGTCGTTCACGAAGCTGTTCATGATGCTCATCGCCTTCGACGAGATGCCCGTGTCAGGGTGCACCTGCTTCAGCACCTTGTAGATGTAGATGGCATAGCTCTCCTTCCTCTTGCGCTTCTTCTTCTTGTCGCCCTTCGAAATGTTCTTCTGCGCCTTGCCAGCCTTCTTGGCGGCCTTCCCGCTAGTCTTGGGCGGCATCTCGAACGAACGAACGTACGGCAGCAGCAACACCAGTAGCAAGCGCTCCGCTCTAGTCAGCGTCTCCCCACACAGTGGCACCCGCCGCCAGCCGCCGCCGCACCTTTACCAGCTCGCCCTGTTGCGGCCGCCGACCAATGGGGCGCGCGCGCAACCGGCCGCCGCACCCGAGCCCATAAAGCACCCCCACCCCGGCTGCGCCGGCACGCACTCCGCTGCTCGACTCGCTGCCGCTCGCACCGGTCGTTTTTCGTTTCCGTTTCGTGTGCACCGTCGCTAGCCCATCGCCATGTCCGGACGCGGAAAGGGAGGCAAAGTCAAGGGCAAGTCAAAGTCCCGCTCAAGCAGGGCTGGGCTCCAGTTCCCGGTCGGCAGAATCCACCGCCTCCTGCGCAAGGGAAACTACGCAGAGCGCGTCGGCGCCGGGGCGCCCGTCTACCTCGCCGCCGTCATGGAGTACCTCGCGGCTGAGGTGCTCGAGCTGGCCGGAAACGCGGCCCGCGACAACAAGAAGACGCGCATCATCCCGCGCCACCTGCAGCTTGCCATCCGCAACGACGAGGAGCTCAACAAGCTCCTGTCGGGCGTCACCATCGCACAGGGTGGTGTCCTGCCCAACATCCAGGCCGTCCTGCTGCCAAAGAAGACCGAGAAGAAGGCCTAAAGGAGGCCAGGCAATCGCAACGCGCTTTGCCGGCTCGGCTCGGCCCACAACAATCGGCCCTTTTCAGGGCCACCACACAAACCTACGTCCAAAGCAAAATTTCAGTCGTCCTCGCCGCACCTTGTTTTGTTTTAACTTTGCACAGCCGCCGCCGGCGCACGTCCGCCATCTTGTCGTCCACACAGCCCGTGTGGCCCAACACACACACACACACACATTCATTTTTGCACGGTCGCAGTCGCCTTCCAAACGACAACGGCAGCAATAATGACGACCATTGTTACAGGGAGGCGTGTCGACACACCGCCCTCCACTCCCGCGCGCAACGGCCGTCGACACGAACGAAACAGCTGATCCGGCCGCCTATGCCCACACGCCTTGCCTCGGAAACCCCAACGCCGCCGCAAACACACAGGGCCAAACCACGCAAGCAAATAATCACCGCCTCTCGCACAACAACACACAGCCCGCCATCTCCGTCGCGATCGATACAACGACACACAATAACAAACACAAACGAAGCAGCTCCACACACAGCCAGCCACATGACACGTTTCCTTTCCTTCTCCCCTCCCAGTCACATCACGTCGCTCAAACGGAAAGAAAGAAACAAACAAACAACACAGACTCTTTCGCACTT
>NW_025726867.1:82500-85000 GCF_021461385.2 Schistocerca piceifrons | reverse complement strand
TAACCCATGTTGTGCCTTAACCTAACCCATGTTGTGCCTTAACCTAACCCATGTTGTGCCTTAACCTAACCCATGTTGTGCCTTAACCTAACCCATGTTGTGCCTTAACCTAACCCATGTTGTGCCTTAACCTAACCCATGTTGTGCCTTAACCTAACCCATGTTGTGCCTTAACCTAACCCATGTTGTGCCTTAACCTAACCCATGTCGTGCCTTAACCTAACCCATGTCGTGCCTTAACCTAACCCACGTCGTGCCTTAACCTAACCCACGTTGTCGCCTAACGTAACCCACGTTGTCGCCTAAACCTGCTCTGTAATTGTTATACGACTCGTTCAATTAGTGTAGTGTTGCCCACCCGCAACCCTCGCAATATAGTTCGCTACTCGCACTCCCCGCTCCCCTGTGTATCGCTTCATGTTAAACACCTTGCAAGTCTTGCTCACTTTCCACATGCTCCTGCTGTACACTGTAATGTGGATGGCAGCAGGACGTACATGCCGCCCCTCCCCACGTCCCCACCTTGCCCCCTGCCTTCGCAAGCTGGTTGGTGAGAACTTTGCATGTTCAATGCCCTCCGCATGCGACGTACTCAGGCTACGTTGTGGTGCGGCCTGTGTCAACTGTCCGCTAATGTCGTACGCGTAAACCACAATCTGTACTGCACATTCGTCCTTATGTACTGAATGATACATCGTGGCACATGTGTGACCGTACAACGACTGCGCCCAAAAACGGCGGACCATACAGTGCAAATATTGTGCACGCAGCTACGTGTCGTCTCCCTATGAGAGCTGGATTGCAGTGTGGTACGCCATAGAGACGTGTGGGAGGAACGGACGCCGTGGATGGCGATCAGCATGAGCTGTCTGTTGATGTATTCGGACCTAGTCGTCTCTCCTCACACACCGTGATGGCATGGTGCACCGCGTTCCATATCTGCGACATGCTACAGAGGCCGGTTGACAGTCGTTCGAGCAATGGACATCGCATACGTACGGGGGCCACCTTCCACGTATTGTCTAGGCGTGCACATTTTGTTGCGTGTATGTGGGCAGACGTAGTGTGGCGTGACACCTGACACAGGCATGCAATAATCGTGGAAGTTGCAAATGGCGATGGACGCCTGCGTTTTCTGGTGAAGTTACGCAAATGAACAAATGGTAACCTGTTGTGGTGCGGTTGTTCTCGCTAGGGGTGAATCGGTGATGGCGACGATAGGTTGAGGTACTAACCGGTTGTTCCAGCGATACCCACCATGCCGACGAAACTGAACGGCATCTGGGTGTGAAGCGATACGCGGCGGTGGCTGGGTGGGACCGTCCCCGGCCGGTGAGGGGGCGCCTCCCGGCGTGCTGGCCGCGCGGTGCGTGGGCGCACGCGCTACAGCCGGCTGGTGGGGGCGGCCAGTGGCAGGCGCGCCGGCCGACGGACGCGGCAGGCGTCGCAGCTGCGCGCCGGCGCACCCTGCGCGCGGCGCCGTGCGGCCAAAGTAGGTCCTCGCGGGCCCGGTGCGAAGCGCGGTGGACATCTTCAGTGTGCTGGTCCGATTGAGGACTGTGTGCGTTGAGGATGCGCTGCCGCCCGGCGCTCGGCGCCGCGACGCCGTCTGCTGCTCGGTCGCCCCAGCGGTTCTCGCTGGTGGTTTGTATCGCAGCTGTGCGGATGTGTTGGCGCGTGCGCTGTGCTGGGAGAGTTCGCTTCGGCACCCAAGTGGGGCTTTTGTCCTTCTGTGGCGCTGGCGTTGGAGCTGCCGGTCACCGTAGGTGGCGCGTGTTGTCTCCCGCCGGCAATGCCACGACAGCACGCTCCCGGGCCTCTGTCGGCAGCGGCAAGCTCAGTTGGGAGCACGGGTGGTCGCACCGAAAGCGTCTACTCGCCTAACTCCGGGCGATTGCGCCTCTCTCGAACCCGACCAAGTACTTGGGACGGCGCTGCGCGCCGCCGGGACCTGAGAGGGTTTCGAGGTGTATTGTGCAGGGGAGCTCAGCCTCCTCCTGTTTGCAGAATGATTGAGCGGACGCTTGCGTGTTCGCGCGGGCCCCCGGGACACACTCCCGGGCGGCCGGCTGCTCAGCTCTAGTTGACGCAGCTCCCTGGTTGATCCTGCCAGTAGTCATATGCTTGTCTCAAAGATTAAGCCATGCATGTCTCAGTACAAGCCGCATTAAGGTGAAACCGCGAATGGCTCATTAAATCAGTTATGGTTCCTTAGATCGTACCCACGTTACTTGGATAACTGTGGTAATTCTAGAGCTAATACATGCAAACAGAGTCCCGACCAGAGATGGAAGGGACGCTTTTATTAGATCAAAACCAATCGGTCGGCTCGTCCGGTCCGTTTGCCTTGGTGACTCTGAATAACTTTGGGCTGATCGCACGGTCCTCGTACCGGCGACGCATCTTTCAAATGTCTGCCTTATCAACTGTCGATGGTAGGTTCTGCGCCTACCATGGTTGTAACGGGTAACGGGGAATCAGGGTTCGATTCCGGAGAGGG
>NW_025726867.1:70000-75000 GCF_021461385.2 Schistocerca piceifrons | reverse complement strand
ACGTGCGTTTCATGAAGAGTTATTGCCAATATGCGACATTCCCGCTGTCCCTATACATGAGCCGCGACCTGTACCACTTACGAGCGAGAGACGCGATCGCGTTGCTCACTGTACGGCGTCCGATACCGAGCCATCAGCATGTCGGTCCCCATGCGCGTTGCACTCGCACTCGCAGTCGCAAAAACGTGGGGCAAATATATTACGCGGAAGAGTTATAACAGACCGAGCCCCACTGCATGAGGGGAGTCTTTGTCACTAATGTACACAGATGGAACATTTTGGACTGGAACCAGATTACCCGTACACACGGCGCTGATTAGTAATCAATGCAGAGCCATCAAACTACAGAATATATATACAACTGTCCGTATACATGCTGAAAGAGTCTGCCCACAATGGGAACCACACGTCAGCCAGCCACTCTGATCACGCACCACTCTCTGCTTCTAACGGGCGCACATACAATATGTAAGCACCAGCATGGAACAACATCCAGTGCATCCTCTCCGCCACATTACACAATCCACACTATCACAACCAGACCAGGAGGTCCATGCGGAAAATACAATATCCCACCCTTTCGACATCCACCATTGCGCAGATCAGGCACCAACACCCACACATGTCCTATACAACGGTGCACCCAACATCACAATAGTACCTCCTGTCACAGCGCACAAACAATGACATGAGTCAAAGACACAGGTCTGACACAAGCATAGAATTGGAGCGCCGCCTCTAATAAGCCAAAGGTGCATCCTGACGTGACAAATCTGATCATGTCACAAGCATTCACTTACTATAATCACTATCAACGAACCTGCCGCCCCCGCCCCCCCCTACACCTTTCCTTACAACAACGTGTAACCTAACCTAACCTAACCTATGTTGTACCTTAACCTAACCTATGTTGTACCTTAACCTAACCTATGTTGTACCTTAACCTAACCTATGTTGTACCTTAACCTAACCTATGTTGTGCCTTAACCTAACCTATGTTGTGCCTTAACCTAACCTATGTTGTGCCTTAACCTAACCTATGTTGTGCCTTAACCTAACCTATGTTGTGCCTTAACCTAACCTATGTTGTGCCTTAACCTAACCTATGTTGTGCCTTAACCTAACCTATGTTGTGCCTTAACCTAACCCATGTTGTGCCTTAACCTAACCCATGTTGTGCCTTAACCTAACCCATGTTGTGCCTTAACCTAACCCATGTTGTGCCTTAACCTAACCCATGTTGTGCCTTAACCTAACCCATGTTGTGCCTTAACCTAACCCATGTTGTGCCTTAACCTAACCCATGTTGTGCCTTAACCTAACCCATGTTGTGCCTTAACCTAACCCATGTTGTGCCTTAACCTAACCCATGTTGTGCCTTAACCTAACCCATGTTGTGCCTTAACCTAACCCATGTTGTGCCTTAACCTAACCCATGTTGTGCCTTAACCTAACCCATGTTGTGCCTTAACCTAACCCATGTTGTGCCTTAACCTAACCTATGTTGTGCCTTAACCTAACCTATGTTGTGCCTTAACCTAACCCATGTTGTGCCTTAACCTAACCCATGTTGTGCCTTAACCTAACCCATGTTGTGCCTTAACCTAACCCATGTTGTGCCTTAACCTAACCCATGTTGTGCCTTAACCTAACCCATGTTGTGCCTTAACCTAACCCATGTTGTGCCTTAACCTAACCCATGTTGTGCCTTAACCTAACCCATGTTGTGCCTTAACCTAACCCATGTTGTGCCTTAACCTAACCCATGTTGTGCCTTAACCTAACCCATGTTGTGCCTTAACCTAACCCATGTTGTGCCTTAACCTAACCCATGTCGTGCCTTAACCTAACCCATGTCGTGCCTTAACCTAACCCACGTCGTGCCTTAACCTAACCCACGTCGTGCCTTAACCTAACCCACGTCGTGCCTTAACCTAACCCACGTTGTCGCCTAACGTAACCCACGTTGTCGCCTAAACCTGCTCTGTAATTGTTATACGACTCGTTCAATTAGTGTAGTGTTGCCCACCCGCAACCCTCGCAATATAGTTCGCTACTCGCACTCCCCGCTCCCCTGTGTATCGCTTCATGTTAAACACCTTGCAAGTCTTGCTCACTTTCCACATGCTCCTGCTGTACACTGTAATGTGGATGGCAGCAGGACGTACATGCCGCCCCTCCCCACGTCCCCACCTTGCCCCCTGCCTTCGCAAGCTGGTTGGTGAGAACTTTGCATGTTCAATGCCCTCCGCATGCGACGTACTCAGGCTACGTTGTGGTGCGGCCTGTGTCAACTGTCCGCTAATGTCGTACGCGTAAACCACAATCTGTACTGCACATTCGTCCTTATGTACTGAATGATACATCGTGGCACATGTGTGACCGTACAACGACTGCGCCCAAAAACGGCGGACCATACAGTGCAAATATTGTGCACGCAGCTACGTGTCGTCTCCCTATGAGAGCTGGATTGCAGTGTGGTACGCCATAGAGACGTGTGGGAGGAACGGACGCCGTGGATGGCGATCAGCATGAGCTGTCTGTTGATGTATTCGGACCTAGTCGTCTCTCCTCACACACCGTGATGGCATGGTGCACCGCGTTCCATATCTGCGACATGCTACAGAGGCCGGTTGACAGTCGTTCGAGCAATGGACATCGCATACGTACGGGGGCCACCTTCCACGTATTGTCTAGGCGTGCACATTTTGTTGCGTGTATGTGGGCAGACGTAGTGTGGCGTGACACCTGACACAGGCATGCAATAATCGTGGAAGTTGCAAATGGCGATGGACGCCTGCGTTTTCTGGTGAAGTTACGCAAATGAACAAATGGTAACCTGTTGTGGTGCGGTTGTTCTCGCTAGGGGTGAATCGGTGATGGCGACGATAGGTTGAGGTACTAACCGGTTGTTCCAGCGATACCCACCATGCCGACGAAACTGAACGGCATCTGGGTGTGAAGCGATACGCGGCGGTGGCTGGGTGGGACCGTCCCCGGCCGGTGAGGGGGCGCCTCCCGGCGTGCTGGCCGCGCGGTGCGTGGGCGCACGCGCTACAGCCGGCTGGTGGGGGCGGCCAGTGGCAGGCGCGCCGGCCGACGGACGCGGCAGGCGTCGCAGCTGCGCGCCGGCGCACCCTGCGCGCGGCGCCGTGCGGCCAAAGTAGGTCCTCGCGGGCCCGGTGCGAAGCGCGGTGGACATCTTCAGTGTGCTGGTCCGATTGAGGACTGTGTGCGTTGAGGATGCGCTGCCGCCCGGCGCTCGGCGCCGCGACGCCGTCTGCTGCTCGGTCGCCCCAGCGGTTCTCGCTGGTGGTTTGTATCGCAGCTGTGCGGATGTGTTGGCGCGTGCGCTGTGCTGGGAGAGTTCGCTTCGGCACCCAAGTGGGGCTTTTGTCCTTCTGTGGCGCTGGCGTTGGAGCTGCCGGTCACCGTAGGTGGCGCGTGTTGTCTCCCGCCGGCAATGCCACGACAGCACGCTCCCGGGCCTCTGTCGGCAGCGGCAAGCTCAGTTGGGAGCACGGGTGGTCGCACCGAAAGCGTCTACTCGCCTAACTCCGGGCGATTGCGCCTCTCTCGAACCCGACCAAGTACTTGGGACGGCGCTGCGCGCCGCCGGGACCTGAGAGGGTTTCGAGGTGTATTGTGCAGGGGAGCTCAGCCTCCTCCTGTTTGCAGAATGATTGAGCGGACGCTTGCGTGTTCGCGCGGGCCCCCGGGACACACTCCCGGGCGGCCGGCTGCTCAGCTCTAGTTGACGCAGCTCCCTGGTTGATCCTGCCAGTAGTCATATGCTTGTCTCAAAGATTAAGCCATGCATGTCTCAGTACAAGCCGCATTAAGGTGAAACCGCGAATGGCTCATTAAATCAGTTATGGTTCCTTAGATCGTACCCACGTTACTTGGATAACTGTGGTAATTCTAGAGCTAATACATGCAAACAGAGTCCCGACCAGAGATGGAAGGGACGCTTTTATTAGATCAAAACCAATCGGTCGGCTCGTCCGGTCCGTTTGCCTTGGTGACTCTGAATAACTTTGGGCTGATCGCACGGTCCTCGTACCGGCGACGCATCTTTCAAATGTCTGCCTTATCAACTGTCGATGGTAGGTTCTGCGCCTACCATGGTTGTAACGGGTAACGGGGAATCAGGGTTCGATTCCGGAGAGGGAGCCTGAGAAACGGCTACCACATCCAAGGAAGGCAGCAGGCGCGCAAATTACCCACTCCCGGCACGGGGAGGTAGTGACGAAAAATAACGATACGGGACTCATCCGAGGCCCCGTAATCGGAATGAGTACACTTTAAATCCTTTAACGAGTATCTATTGGAGGGCAAGTCTGGTGCCAGCAGCCGCGGTAATTCCAGCTCCAATAGCGTATATTAAAGTTGTTGCGGTTAAAAAGCTCGTAGTTGGATTTGTGTCCCACGCTGTTGGTTCACCGCCCGTCGGTGTTTAACTGGCATGTATCGTGGGACGTCCTGCCGGTGGGGCGAGCCGAAGGCGTGCGACCGCCCCGTGCGTGCTCGTGCGTCCCGAGGCGGACCCCGTTGAAATCCTACCAGGGTGCTCTTTATTGAGTGTCTCGGTGGGCCGGCACGTTTACTTTGAACAAATTAGAGTGCTTAAAGCAGGCAAGCCCGCCTGAATACTGTGTGCATGGAATAATGGAATAGGACCTCGGTTCTATTTTGTTGGTTTTCGGAACCCGAGGTAATGATTAATAGGGACAGGCGGGGGCATTCGTATTGCGACGTTAGAGGTGAAATTCTTGGATCGTCGCAAGACGAACAGAAGCGAAAGCATTTGCCAAGTATGTTTTCATTAATCAAGAACGAAAGTTAGAGGTTCGAAGGCGATCAGATACCGCCCTAGTTCTAACCATAAACGATGCCAGCCAGCGATCCGCCGCAGTTCCTCCGATGACTCGGCGGGCAGCCTCCGGGAAACCAAAGCTTTTGGGTTCCGGGGGAAGTATGGTTGCAAAGCTGAAACTTAA
>NW_025726867.1:65000-67500 GCF_021461385.2 Schistocerca piceifrons | reverse complement strand
CCGAAAGATGGTGAACTATGCCTGGCCAGGACGAAGTCAGGGGAAACCCTGATGGAGGTCCGTAGCGATTCTGACGTGCAAATCGATCGTCGGAGCTGGGTATAGGGGCGAAAGACTAATCGAACCATCTAGTAGCTGGTTCCCTCCGAAGTTTCCCTCAGGATAGCTGGTGCTCGTACGAGTCTCATCCGGTAAAGCGAATGATTAGAGGCCTTGGGGCCGAAACGACCTCAACCTATTCTCAAACTTTAAATGGGTGAGATCTCCGGCTTGCTTGATATGCTGAAGCCGCGAGCAAACGACTCGGATCGGAGTGCCAAGTGGGCCACTTTTGGTAAGCAGAACTGGCGCTGTGGGATGAACCAAACGCCGAGTTAAGGCGCCCGAATCGACGCTCATGGGAAACCATGAAAGGCGTTGGTTGCTTAAGACAGCAGGACGGTGGCCATGGAAGTCGGAATCCGCTAAGGAGTGTGTAACAACTCACCTGCCGAAGCAACTAGCCCTGAAAATGGATGGCGCTGAAGCGTCGTGCCTATACTCGGCCGTCAGTCTGGCAGTCATGGCCGGTCCTTGCGGCCGGCCGCGAAGCCCTGACGAGTAGGAGGGTCGCGGCGGTGGGCGCAGAAGGGTCTGGGCGTGAGCCTGCCTGGAGCCGCCGTCGGTGCAGATCTTGGTGGTAGTAGCAAATACTCCAGCGAGGCCCTGGAGGGCTGACGCGGAGAAGGGTTTCGTGTGAACAGCCGTTGCACACGAGTCAGTCGATCCTAAGCCCTAGGAGAAATCCGATGTTGATGGGGGCCGTCATAGCATGATGCGCTTTGTGCTGGCCCCCGTTGGGCGAAAGGGAATCCGGTTCCTATTCCGGAACCCGGCAGCGGAACCGATACAAGTCGGGCCCCTCTTTTAGAGATGCTCGTCGGGGTAACCCAAAAGGACCCGGAGACGCCGTCGGGAGATCGGGGAAGAGTTTTCTTTTCTGCATGAGCGTTCGAGTTCCCTGGAATCCTCTAGCAGGGAGATAGGGTTTGGAACGCGAAGAGCACCGCAGTTGCGGCGGTGTCCCGATCTTCCCCTCGGACCTTGAAAATCCGGGAGAGGGCCACGTGGAGGTGTCGCGCCGGTTCGTACCCATATCCGCAGCAGGTCTCCAAGGTGAAGAGCCTCTAGTCGATAGAATAATGTAGGTAAGGGAAGTCGGCAAATTGGATCCGTAACTTCGGGATAAGGATTGGCTCTGAGGATCGGGGCGTGTCGGGCTTGGTCGGGAAGTGGGTCAGCGCTAACGTGCCGGGCCTGGGCGAGGTGAGTGCCGTAGGGGTGCCGGTAAGTGCGGGCGTTTAGCGCGGGCGTGGTCTGCTCTCGCCGTTGGTCGGCCTCGTGCTGGTCGGCGGTGCAGGATGCGCGCGCCTGCGCGGCGTTCGCGCCCCGGTGCTTCAACCTGCGTGCAGGATCCGAGCTCGGTCCCGTGCCTTGGCCTCCCACGGATCTTCCTTGCTGCGAGGCCGCGTCCGCCTTAGCGTGCTCCTCCGGGGGCGCGCGGGTGCGCGGATTCTCTTCGGCCGCCATTCAACGATCAACTCAGAACTGGCACGGACTGGGGGAATCCGACTGTCTAATTAAAACAAAGCATTGCGATGGCCCTAGCGGGTGTTGACGCAATGTGATTTCTGCCCAGTGCTCTGAATGTCAACGTGAAGAAATTCAAGCAAGCGCGGGTAAACGGCGGGAGTAACTATGACTCTCTCGCCCTTGTCTCATCAGGCCGGGAGAAGAAAACCAAGGTCGACGAGACTGTCATCTTTCGTGCTGGGGGGAACAACATCCCAGCACTGGCGATGGGAGATACTTTCAAGTATCTAGGCCTGCAATTTTCCACGTGCGGACGCAGTCTTTTTCATCCCCGGCGGGAGGTCGAGAAGCAGATGAACATCATCAAGTGTGCACCACTCAAACCTCAGCAGCGGCTTTTTGCCCTTCGTTCTGTTATCCTCCCGGGTATTTTCCATGGTCTCGCCCTGGGGAGGACTCGTCTTGGGGCCCTCTCTTCCCTTGACGTCTGTGTTCGTGCAGCTGTTCGATCTTGGTTGCACCTGCCAGCAGATACGCCGGTCGGTTACTTCCACGCCCCCATCTCTCATGGGGGCTTGGGGGTGCCTGCAGCCCGCTGGCTGGGCCCTCTTCTTCGTAGGAGAAGATTGGCGAAGATGCAGGGACTGGGTGCGGCAGCGGACGATTCTTCCCAGGACTTAATCCAGCGAGAAATTCACCAACTGGACCACGCCCTGCAATGGCAGGGGGAAGTTATAAAGTCCAGTTACCAGTTGGGCCGGTGTTGGGCCGACCGCCTGCACTCGTCGGTCGACGGCGCTGCGCTACGAGAGTCTGCCCGAACACCAGGGCAGCACTGCTGGGTCTCCAATACGCGGCAGTTCGTAACCGGCCGCGACTACATCTCATGCCTGCGTGTCCGGATTAATGCCTTACCTACTCAGGCACG
>NW_025726867.1:57500-60000 GCF_021461385.2 Schistocerca piceifrons | reverse complement strand
ATGTCGTGCCTTAACCTAACCCATGTCGTGCCTTAACCTAACCCATGTCGTGCCTTAACCTAACCCACGTCGTGCCTTAACCTAACCCACGTTGTCGCCTAACGTAACCCACGTTGTCGCCTAAACCTGCTCTGTAATTGTTATACGACTCGTTCAATTAGTGTAGTGTTGCCCACCCGCAACCCTCGCAATATAGTTCGCTACTCGCACTCCCCGCTCCCCTGTGTATCGCTTCATGTTAAACACCTTGCAAGTCTTGCTCACTTTCCACATGCTCCTGCTGTACACTGTAATGTGGATGGCAGCAGGACGTACATGCCGCCCCTCCCCACGTCCCCACCTTGCCCCCTGCCTTCGCAAGCTGGTTGGTGAGAACTTTGCATGTTCAATGCCCTCCGCATGCGACGTACTCAGGCTACGTTGTGGTGCGGCCTGTGTCAACTGTCCGCTAATGTCGTACGCGTAAACCACAATCTGTACTGCACATTCGTCCTTATGTACTGAATGATACATCGTGGCACATGTGTGACCGTACAACGACTGCGCCCAAAAACGGCGGACCATACAGTGCAAATATTGTGCACGCAGCTACGTGTCGTCTCCCTATGAGAGCTGGATTGCAGTGTGGTACGCCATAGAGACGTGTGGGAGGAACGGACGCCGTGGATGGCGATCAGCATGAGCTGTCTGTTGATGTATTCGGACCTAGTCGTCTCTCCTCACACACCGTGATGGCATGGTGCACCGCGTTCCATATCTGCGACATGCTACAGAGGCCGGTTGACAGTCGTTCGAGCAATGGACATCGCATACGTACGGGGGCCACCTTCCACGTATTGTCTAGGCGTGCACATTTTGTTGCGTGTATGTGGGCAGACGTAGTGTGGCGTGACACCTGACACAGGCATGCAATAATCGTGGAAGTTGCAAATGGCGATGGACGCCTGCGTTTTCTGGTGAAGTTACGCAAATGAACAAATGGTAACCTGTTGTGGTGCGGTTGTTCTCGCTAGGGGTGAATCGGTGATGGCGACGATAGGTTGAGGTACTAACCGGTTGTTCCAGCGATACCCACCATGCCGACGAAACTGAACGGCATCTGGGTGTGAAGCGATACGCGGCGGTGGCTGGGTGGGACCGTCCCCGGCCGGTGAGGGGGCGCCTCCCGGCGTGCTGGCCGCGCGGTGCGTGGGCGCACGCGCTACAGCCGGCTGGTGGGGGCGGCCAGTGGCAGGCGCGCCGGCCGACGGACGCGGCAGGCGTCGCAGCTGCGCGCCGGCGCACCCTGCGCGCGGCGCCGTGCGGCCAAAGTAGGTCCTCGCGGGCCCGGTGCGAAGCGCGGTGGACATCTTCAGTGTGCTGGTCCGATTGAGGACTGTGTGCGTTGAGGATGCGCTGCCGCCCGGCGCTCGGCGCCGCGACGCCGTCTGCTGCTCGGTCGCCCCAGCGGTTCTCGCTGGTGGTTTGTATCGCAGCTGTGCGGATGTGTTGGCGCGTGCGCTGTGCTGGGAGAGTTCGCTTCGGCACCCAAGTGGGGCTTTTGTCCTTCTGTGGCGCTGGCGTTGGAGCTGCCGGTCACCGTAGGTGGCGCGTGTTGTCTCCCGCCGGCAATGCCACGACAGCACGCTCCCGGGCCTCTGTCGGCAGCGGCAAGCTCAGTTGGGAGCACGGGTGGTCGCACCGAAAGCGTCTACTCGCCTAACTCCGGGCGATTGCGCCTCTCTCGAACCCGACCAAGTACTTGGGACGGCGCTGCGCGCCGCCGGGACCTGAGAGGGTTTCGAGGTGTATTGTGCAGGGGAGCTCAGCCTCCTCCTGTTTGCAGAATGATTGAGCGGACGCTTGCGTGTTCGCGCGGGCCCCCGGGACACACTCCCGGGCGGCCGGCTGCTCAGCTCTAGTTGACGCAGCTCCCTGGTTGATCCTGCCAGTAGTCATATGCTTGTCTCAAAGATTAAGCCATGCATGTCTCAGTACAAGCCGCATTAAGGTGAAACCGCGAATGGCTCATTAAATCAGTTATGGTTCCTTAGATCGTACCCACGTTACTTGGATAACTGTGGTAATTCTAGAGCTAATACATGCAAACAGAGTCCCGACCAGAGATGGAAGGGACGCTTTTATTAGATCAAAACCAATCGGTCGGCTCGTCCGGTCCGTTTGCCTTGGTGACTCTGAATAACTTTGGGCTGATCGCACGGTCCTCGTACCGGCGACGCATCTTTCAAATGTCTGCCTTATCAACTGTCGATGGTAGGTTCTGCGCCTACCATGGTTGTAACGGGTAACGGGGAATCAGGGTTCGATTCCGGAGAGGGAGCCTGAGAAACGGCTACCACATCCAAGGAAGGCAGCAGGCGCGCAAATTACCCACTCCCGGCACGGGGAGGTAGTGACGAAAAATAACGATACGGGACTCATCCGAGGCCCCGTAATCGGAATGAGTACACTTTAAATCCTTTAACGAGTATCTATTGGAGGGCAAGTCTGGTGCCAGCAG
>NW_025726867.1:45000-47500 GCF_021461385.2 Schistocerca piceifrons | reverse complement strand
ACGTAACCCACGTTGTCGCCTAAACCTGCTCTGTAATTGTTATACGACTCGTTCAATTAGTGTAGTGTTGCCCACCCGCAACCCTCGCAATATAGTTCGCTACTCGCACTCCCCGCTCCCCTGTGTATCGCTTCATGTTAAACACCTTGCAAGTCTTGCTCACTTTCCACATGCTCCTGCTGTACACTGTAATGTGGATGGCAGCAGGACGTACATGCCGCCCCTCCCCACGTCCCCACCTTGCCCCCTGCCTTCGCAAGCTGGTTGGTGAGAACTTTGCATGTTCAATGCCCTCCGCATGCGACGTACTCAGGCTACGTTGTGGTGCGGCCTGTGTCAACTGTCCGCTAATGTCGTACGCGTAAACCACAATCTGTACTGCACATTCGTCCTTATGTACTGAATGATACATCGTGGCACATGTGTGACCGTACAACGACTGCGCCCAAAAACGGCGGACCATACAGTGCAAATATTGTGCACGCAGCTACGTGTCGTCTCCCTATGAGAGCTGGATTGCAGTGTGGTACGCCATAGAGACGTGTGGGAGGAACGGACGCCGTGGATGGCGATCAGCATGAGCTGTCTGTTGATGTATTCGGACCTAGTCGTCTCTCCTCACACACCGTGATGGCATGGTGCACCGCGTTCCATATCTGCGACATGCTACAGAGGCCGGTTGACAGTCGTTCGAGCAATGGACATCGCATACGTACGGGGGCCACCTTCCACGTATTGTCTAGGCGTGCACATTTTGTTGCGTGTATGTGGGCAGACGTAGTGTGGCGTGACACCTGACACAGGCATGCAATAATCGTGGAAGTTGCAAATGGCGATGGACGCCTGCGTTTTCTGGTGAAGTTACGCAAATGAACAAATGGTAACCTGTTGTGGTGCGGTTGTTCTCGCTAGGGGTGAATCGGTGATGGCGACGATAGGTTGAGGTACTAACCGGTTGTTCCAGCGATACCCACCATGCCGACGAAACTGAACGGCATCTGGGTGTGAAGCGATACGCGGCGGTGGCTGGGTGGGACCGTCCCCGGCCGGTGAGGGGGCGCCTCCCGGCGTGCTGGCCGCGCGGTGCGTGGGCGCACGCGCTACAGCCGGCTGGTGGGGGCGGCCAGTGGCAGGCGCGCCGGCCGACGGACGCGGCAGGCGTCGCAGCTGCGCGCCGGCGCACCCTGCGCGCGGCGCCGTGCGGCCAAAGTAGGTCCTCGCGGGCCCGGTGCGAAGCGCGGTGGACATCTTCAGTGTGCTGGTCCGATTGAGGACTGTGTGCGTTGAGGATGCGCTGCCGCCCGGCGCTCGGCGCCGCGACGCCGTCTGCTGCTCGGTCGCCCCAGCGGTTCTCGCTGGTGGTTTGTATCGCAGCTGTGCGGATGTGTTGGCGCGTGCGCTGTGCTGGGAGAGTTCGCTTCGGCACCCAAGTGGGGCTTTTGTCCTTCTGTGGCGCTGGCGTTGGAGCTGCCGGTCACCGTAGGTGGCGCGTGTTGTCTCCCGCCGGCAATGCCACGACAGCACGCTCCCGGGCCTCTGTCGGCAGCGGCAAGCTCAGTTGGGAGCACGGGTGGTCGCACCGAAAGCGTCTACTCGCCTAACTCCGGGCGATTGCGCCTCTCTCGAACCCGACCAAGTACTTGGGACGGCGCTGCGCGCCGCCGGGACCTGAGAGGGTTTCGAGGTGTATTGTGCAGGGGAGCTCAGCCTCCTCCTGTTTGCAGAATGATTGAGCGGACGCTTGCGTGTTCGCGCGGGCCCCCGGGACACACTCCCGGGCGGCCGGCTGCTCAGCTCTAGTTGACGCAGCTCCCTGGTTGATCCTGCCAGTAGTCATATGCTTGTCTCAAAGATTAAGCCATGCATGTCTCAGTACAAGCCGCATTAAGGTGAAACCGCGAATGGCTCATTAAATCAGTTATGGTTCCTTAGATCGTACCCACGTTACTTGGATAACTGTGGTAATTCTAGAGCTAATACATGCAAACAGAGTCCCGACCAGAGATGGAAGGGACGCTTTTATTAGATCAAAACCAATCGGTCGGCTCGTCCGGTCCGTTTGCCTTGGTGACTCTGAATAACTTTGGGCTGATCGCACGGTCCTCGTACCGGCGACGCATCTTTCAAATGTCTGCCTTATCAACTGTCGATGGTAGGTTCTGCGCCTACCATGGTTGTAACGGGTAACGGGGAATCAGGGTTCGATTCCGGAGAGGGAGCCTGAGAAACGGCTACCACATCCAAGGAAGGCAGCAGGCGCGCAAATTACCCACTCCCGGCACGGGGAGGTAGTGACGAAAAATAACGATACGGGACTCATCCGAGGCCCCGTAATCGGAATGAGTACACTTTAAATCCTTTAACGAGTATCTATTGGAGGGCAAGTCTGGTGCCAGCAGCCGCGGTAATTCCAGCTCCAATAGCGTATATTAAAGTTGTTGCGGTTAAAAAGCTCGTAGTTGGATTTGTGTCCCACGCTGTTGGTTCACCGCCCGTCGGT
>NW_025726867.1:32500-42500 GCF_021461385.2 Schistocerca piceifrons | reverse complement strand
CCGGTGTGCGGTGGGCCGCACTTCTCCCCTAGTAGGACGTCGCGACCCGCTGGGTGCCGGCCTACGGCCCGGGTGCGCAGCCTGTCCTTCCGCGGGCCTCGGTTCGCGTCTGTTGGGCAGAGCCCCGGTGTCCTGGCTGGCTGCCCGGCGGTATATCTGGAGGAGTCGATTCGCCCCTTTGGGCGCTCGGGCTCCCGGCAAGCGCGCGCGGTTCTTCCCGGATGACGGACCTACCTGGCCCGGCCCCGGACCCGCGCCGCTGTTGGCTCGGGATGCTCTCGGGCGGAATAATCGCTCCCGTCAGCGGCGCTTCAGCTTTGGACAATTTCACGACCCGTCTTGAAACACGGACCAAGGAGTCTAACATGTGCGCGAGTCATTGGGCTGTACGAAACCTAAAGGCGTAATGAAAGTGAAGGTCTCGCCTTGCGCGGGCCGAGGGAGGATGGGGCTTCCCCGCCCTTCACGGGGCGGCGGCCTCCGCACTCCCGGGGCGTCTCGTCCTCATTGCGAGGTGAGGCGCACCTAGAGCGTACACGTTGGGACCCGAAAGATGGTGAACTATGCCTGGCCAGGACGAAGTCAGGGGAAACCCTGATGGAGGTCCGTAGCGATTCTGACGTGCAAATCGATCGTCGGAGCTGGGTATAGGGGCGAAAGACTAATCGAACCATCTAGTAGCTGGTTCCCTCCGAAGTTTCCCTCAGGATAGCTGGTGCTCGTACGAGTCTCATCCGGTAAAGCGAATGATTAGAGGCCTTGGGGCCGAAACGACCTCAACCTATTCTCAAACTTTAAATGGGTGAGATCTCCGGCTTGCTTGATATGCTGAAGCCGCGAGCAAACGACTCGGATCGGAGTGCCAAGTGGGCCACTTTTGGTAAGCAGAACTGGCGCTGTGGGATGAACCAAACGCCGAGTTAAGGCGCCCGAATCGACGCTCATGGGAAACCATGAAAGGCGTTGGTTGCTTAAGACAGCAGGACGGTGGCCATGGAAGTCGGAATCCGCTAAGGAGTGTGTAACAACTCACCTGCCGAAGCAACTAGCCCTGAAAATGGATGGCGCTGAAGCGTCGTGCCTATACTCGGCCGTCAGTCTGGCAGTCATGGCCGGTCCTTGCGGCCGGCCGCGAAGCCCTGACGAGTAGGAGGGTCGCGGCGGTGGGCGCAGAAGGGTCTGGGCGTGAGCCTGCCTGGAGCCGCCGTCGGTGCAGATCTTGGTGGTAGTAGCAAATACTCCAGCGAGGCCCTGGAGGGCTGACGCGGAGAAGGGTTTCGTGTGAACAGCCGTTGCACACGAGTCAGTCGATCCTAAGCCCTAGGAGAAATCCGATGTTGATGGGGGCCGTCATAGCATGATGCGCTTTGTGCTGGCCCCCGTTGGGCGAAAGGGAATCCGGTTCCTATTCCGGAACCCGGCAGCGGAACCGATACAAGTCGGGCCCCTCTTTTAGAGATGCTCGTCGGGGTAACCCAAAAGGACCCGGAGACGCCGTCGGGAGATCGGGGAAGAGTTTTCTTTTCTGCATGAGCGTTCGAGTTCCCTGGAATCCTCTAGCAGGGAGATAGGGTTTGGAACGCGAAGAGCACCGCAGTTGCGGCGGTGTCCCGATCTTCCCCTCGGACCTTGAAAATCCGGGAGAGGGCCACGTGGAGGTGTCGCGCCGGTTCGTACCCATATCCGCAGCAGGTCTCCAAGGTGAAGAGCCTCTAGTCGATAGAATAATGTAGGTAAGGGAAGTCGGCAAATTGGATCCGTAACTTCGGGATAAGGATTGGCTCTGAGGATCGGGGCGTGTCGGGCTTGGTCGGGAAGTGGGTCAGCGCTAACGTGCCGGGCCTGGGCGAGGTGAGTGCCGTAGGGGTGCCGGTAAGTGCGGGCGTTTAGCGCGGGCGTGGTCTGCTCTCGCCGTTGGTCGGCCTCGTGCTGGTCGGCGGTGCAGGATGCGCGCGCCTGCGCGGCGTTCGCGCCCCGGTGCTTCAACCTGCGTGCAGGATCCGAGCTCGGTCCCGTGCCTTGGCCTCCCACGGATCTTCCTTGCTGCGAGGCCGCGTCCGCCTTAGCGTGCTCCTCCGGGGGCGCGCGGGTGCGCGGATTCTCTTCGGCCGCCATTCAACGATCAACTCAGAACTGGCACGGACTGGGGGAATCCGACTGTCTAATTAAAACAAAGCATTGCGATGGCCCTAGCGGGTGTTGACGCAATGTGATTTCTGCCCAGTGCTCTGAATGTCAACGTGAAGAAATTCAAGCAAGCGCGGGTAAACGGCGGGAGTAACTATGACTCTCTGGCTGGGTCCTCTTCTCCGGAGGAGGCGCCTTGCTAAGATGGAGAGACTCGGTACGGCAGCTGACGATACCTCCCAGGATTCCCTTAGACGTGAAATCCAACAGTTGGATAACGCCTTACGATGGAATGGCGACGTTATTAAGTCCAGCTACCAACTGGGTCGGTGCTGGGCCGAGCGCCTGCACTCATCAGTCGACGGCGCTGCTCTGCGGAAGTCTGCCCAAACACCAGGGCAGCACTACTGGGTGTCTAACACTCGGCAGTTTGTCGCAGGCCGGGACTATATCTCCTGCCTTCGTGCTCGGATTAATGCCCTGCCCACTCAGGCACGGCTCCTACGAGGGCGGGAGGGTGACACAAGGTGCCGGGGAGGCTGCAACGCCACAGAGACTGCCAACCACGTCATCCAGCAGTGTTGGAGGAGCGACGGGGCCCGCATTGCCAGACATGACGCTATGGCGTCATATCTGGTGCGAGGCCTTCGTCGAAGAGGCTATGAAGTTCTTTTGGAGCCTCACCTGCGGACATCAGAAGGATTGAAGAAGCCTGATGTCGTGGCAGTCCGTGGCGAAGCAGCATATATTATTGACGCCCAGGTGATCGGCGATAGCCTCGACCTCGACCGTTGTCATAGGGAGAAGATCGCCATCTATGATAAGCAGGCCGTCCATGCAAAGGTCCGAGAGCTTTATCCAGCAGTCCGACATATCACCACCACGTCAGCAACCATCAACTGGCGTGGAGTCTGGTCTCCGGCATCTGCAAGAGCGCTCCAGGACGTGGGCGTGACTAGTGGACATCTATCGACCATCAGTACAAGAGTGTTATTGGGCAGTATTATGGCGGCGCGGCGTTTTGACACTATGACTGCCCCTCGCCGCCGCACGATGAACCGCACTGGAGTTGGCTAGGATCAGCTCAACCCTTTCGCTGCTGCCTGGCGCCTCAGGCAAAATACCCGCTTTATTCTTTTGCTGTATATGTGCTAGTGTAATTTTGTTTGTGTAAAACCTTGTAAACCTGCTTGCCAGGTAACACTACCTTGTAATATTCGCAAAAAGTGAATAAAGCCGGCTAATATAGCCAAATGCCTCGTCATCTAATTAGTGACGCGCATGAATGGATTAACGAGATTCCCGCTGTCCCTATCTACTCCCTGGGAAAGCGGTCTGCGTGGCGCCACCCGGGGGAGGTGTGTTGCCTCCCGATAACTGGGTTAAAACCGCCAGGAGACCCTCTGATTCCCTGAAAGTATTGTCTTCAGCAGGGCTCAGAGGAACCTGAGTGGGGCGGGGACCGTAATGTCCTATCCCGTGGCCTTGACGTGGCCCTGGGGCTCAGTACCCCCACAAGATGGGGTGAAGCTAACACGGGAAGGGCCGTCCATGCATGACGTTAAAAGGCTAGCCCTTAACTGGGTGCAACCCACACTGGTCCGCACTGGCCCACCGTGAATTATCAAAAGCGGTGGGTGAGACATGGTCGGTCATGATCCCCCAGTACGTGTGGAGACCCTCCGGGGAACGTAACTCGGGTTTGAGTGCCGCACCGTCTCGTTGATGTAAAACTCCACATATAAGACCCGGACTGACTCCTTTAACACCTTCCGGGCTGCGTCGATAGGTGTGGGTTGTCGTGTGTCAAGGTAGGACGTAAAACTCCCGTCCTGGCAGGACGTTAAATGCCCCCAACCCAAGCGAAAGCAAAGGGTGCATGGCGCAGGGGAAGCTGCGTTACGGGAGACACAACACCTGTCTCCCCTGAGTTGAGCGCGGTGGTTGGGCGAGGGTATGAGGGTAAGTCTCACGACGATCCCGGAACCCTGCGGTCCTCCCGCCGCAGTTCCTCACGTCTTGGACGACGTTAAAAGTCCCCGGAGCGCCTACCGTGCATCTGCGCCCGGTTTCCGTCAGCCGTGCCTGCCTGGGAGGGATCGCGACCAGAGCCGCCGAGGGCCTTTCGCCGTGCCTTGAGGCACGTTCCGTCAAACCGTGAGGTGGTGACATCGAGCGGCTAGGTTAGATGGGCGCGATCTTCTGAAAGTCTGGGGGACCGGCCCGGCACCTGAGTAGGACCGGGTCCTAGGCCATTAGGTGGGAACCTGGCCTAGTAAGAGGTGAAGCGCGGGAGGTGAATCCGCCTTCCCGGAGTGCGGGGGGCACTCGGCGGGGAAGGGACGGGAGAAATCTCGGGAGACACGGCTGGCGAGGAGGACAAGGACGTTGGGAACGGCGCCCTTAACCTATGCAGCTAGATAAAATGCCCTTGGTCCCGGGGCAGGACTGGTGGACAAGCTGCTTTGCCCCCCCTCATGCCCGTGGAACCGGTCGGGGGTTATCAGACGGGTCTTCTTTTTCTCACTCTCTTAAAAATCATGGCTGACGACAAAGAGAGTGATGCTGGCGCTTCGGAGCATGATGCTCCTATTTTCGAGGATGACGTGGGCGATGATATGTCGGTCGTTGACCGACATTCACACTTCCTTCGACTATTCGATCGAAGTGTAAAACACGGCAAAATAAATGCCGAGCAAGTAAGAGTGCTCAAGGAGACTATTGCGCAATGGGCGTTAGCCCACGCGCGACTAGAAGGCAAGTACTCTGAAGTACAAGCCGAAAACGAGAGACTAAGAAAAGAACTACAAAAGCCTGTTAAGACATATGCAGCAGCTGCTGCAACTTCTACAGTGAGACAAAAAGTGCAGGAGGTAATAAAGCAGAACGTTGAGAAAGTTGTCCCGACCTTGTTTGTTAAACCAAAAAAGGGAGAGGATATAAAGAAAGCAAAAGAAAACTTTGAAAAAAGTATAAACCCAAAGAAAGACAAAATAAGAATAAATGCAGTAAGAACAACAAAAAATTTATTAATTGTAGAAGTAGCCTCCCCAGAAGATTCAGACAAACTAATAAATAATCCACAGTTAAAACAGCACTTCACTTGTGAGAAACCGCGAAAAAGGCGTCCACTAATGATGTTATATGATATACCGACATACATGACACAGGATGATATCATGGATTGCATTTACACACAAAATTTCGAAGAACAGATGAAACGAGAGGAATTCTTAGAAAAGTTTAAACTGAGATTTAAGACTGGTCCTCGTGATCGTACAACTGTACATCACGTTGCGGAAATAGCACCAGAGATGAGGAAAATTATAATTAAGACCAATAGACTGTACGTTGGGTACAGTGCAGTTTCCATAAAAGACTACACAGCGGTACCTAGATGTACCAAATGTCAAGATTACGGCCATGTGGCCAAGTACTGTGAAATTAAAAATTCAGTCTGTGCACATTGTGGCCATGACGGCCATGACAAGAAAAACTGTTCAAGACAGGCCTCCCCCCCGGTCTGCATACCTTGCATGTACAGAAAGAGAACATGTCGCACACCTGGAAAGGAATGTGCGACATACAAAATACTATTGCAACGACAGATACAACGCACCGATTATGGAGAACCATAAGAAGGGTGCGAAAAAGAACCATAAATCTCCTAGCAAGAAAGCAAGGGACGCGGAGCGTTGGTGGAGGTTAATTTCCAACAGGTTAGAATCGGCCCGGGATGGGCCCCCTGTGCCACCTGTGGCATTGGGGGCTACTGGAGGTGCGAGCAGCGCGGGGCCAGCGACAGCTGAATCCTTGCCGGTCGAGGAAGAAGAGAGGACGGCGCCCTCGGCGAGTACAGAAGCAGACCAAACACGTAGTGTAGATATTTTGATAGATAATTTGGTGTCAGGTGGTGGTCCTTTGCAGATGCTAACCCTATCCCAGTCTGTAGATACACCTTGTAACAAAGTAGATAAACAAACATATAATGCATGTCCTCCCAGAGATGTATACAATATGTGTGAAGACGCAATAAAGTTATCACGACTAGAGGAGCCGTCTACTTTGATGGTTGCTCTGAGACAGCTTGTACGTGCTGGGCACCCAAACGGGAAGAAAATAACATTTCCAACTCTGGAGGACGTTGATTGCATACAGCTGGCATCTTTAAATCTGCCATGTGATCACAAAGAGTTACTGATTCTAGTTCACAGGGTCTTTCAAAGACGGGGCAGGGTTTTTGACATAGAAAAGCTTTATAGAGAGATGGTAATGATGTACGGGAGAATTGGTTTTGATCCCTACAAGAAGTGGCCTGAAGATCACTATTATACTAGACATCCGTAATGGCATCCGTCAAGGTTTATCAATTAAATGCTATGAGAAGTAATACCGTCACACAGGAACTTAGAAAAATGACTGAAGAAAACGAGGTAGATATAATACTAATACAGGAGCCTTACTCCGCCTCCGGCAAGGTCACTGGCTTTCCTGTGACGGCTCAGGTTATCTCAACAGGGGCAAATCCCATGTCTACCATAATAATTTTGAACAAATTAATTAAAACAACTGTTATAACACAATTTTGTACTTCTCATATCTCAGTAGTTCAAGTTAATCTAATGAACACGACCTGGTATTTAGTAAATGTTTATTGCCAATTTAGAGATAACATTGAACCCTATTTGCAACATCTCTCTCGTGTCCTGAGAGCGCTACAAGGAAATCTAGTAATAATAACTATGGACAGCAATGCCAAATCCTCGTTGTGGCATAGTCCTGTACAAGATGCTCGAGGTAGTGCACTCGAGGACCTGATAATGGAGCACCACCTCCAGGTGGAGAACCTACCTGGAAATCCACCCACATACAGAAGTAGAGCGGGTGCAGAATCACATATTGATGTAACATTATCCACGGAAAATGTAAGAGATAAGATCAGAAACTGGCATGTACACGATGGACACACAACAAGTGATCATAACTTGATAGAATTTGTAATTTCACTAGGAGTAGTACATGTTTCTGACGAATGGATAATGCAATTAGACTATGGGAAAGCCAATTGGGACCTGCTCGAGGCGGAGTTCCGTCCTCCAGAGTTGGTAAATAATGCTTTTGTCCTCGATGAAGCAGTTGAAGTTCTTGTAACCTCTATAAAGACGGCTGTTGCTGCCTCTGTGCCATTAAAGAAGAGGTACATCCGCAGAGCGACAGCTCCGTGGACTCCTGAGCTTACCAGGCTTCGGCAGGGTATGAGGAGAGCTCGTCGTCTCTATCAACGGGCCTTTACCCAGGACGCAAGACAGTATCACTTGGCAATTTACAGGAGGCAAAAAAGAAATTTTCAGGAATCCTTGATAAAGCACAGACAGAAAAGTTGGGAGGACTTTGTCCACTCGCATCTTGTTTTGGACCCCTGGGGGGTTCCATACAAGATTGTGAGGGAGAAGATCCACTCACCAATGCTCCTGTCAACAGTGAGGATAGCGGACACAGATATAATGACGACAAACTGGCAACAGACTGCTGAGGAATTACTCAGAGTTCTCTTGCCAGATGACGATCGAGGAAACGACACTGAAAGGCAAGCCATGCTGAGACAGGCAGCTGAGGAGCCATACTATAATGAATTAAATGTCTACCCCTTCTCACAGGAGGAGGTAGTAAATGCAGTAAATTCCTTTGCCAGGCGGAAGGCTCCAGGACCAGACGCAATTCCTGCGGAGGTCCTGCAGCATCTGGTACGTAAATTGGCTCCATGTCTCACAGTTATTTTCAACCACTGCTTAGAAACTCAACGCTTCCCAACGAAATGGAAAACTGCGGAGGTCGTCATTATTAAGAAAGATCCGAATAAAGATCCTACAGTCCCTAAGTCGTATAGACCGATCTGCCTGCTGGATGTCCTGGGAAAGACTCTGGAGAAGCTACTCGTGCATAGACTGTCAAGCCACAGAATACTGCGCGGCATGAGCGAGTTGCAGTACGGCTTTAGGAAGGGTAAATCGACATCAGATGCCATTAACAAAGTAGCCGACACGGCTCGCTCCTCCACCAGTCGGTATGTATTAGGAATCACGGTGGATATATCTGGTGCCTTCGATAGCCTGTGGTGGCCGGCGCTCTTCTCCCGTTTGCGGGAAATTGAGTGTCCGGTGTCACTATATGGCTGTCTGAGGGATTACTGTCAACATAGAGTTGCTAGGATCTCCGCTCCAGGTACTGTAGTGTCCAAACCTATAACGAAGGGATGCCCACAGGGTTCAGTGTGTGGCCCCATTTTTTGGGACATAAACATGGACCCTTTGTTGCATGCATTACAAGAAAGCAATGCAGTGCTTGGTGCGGTTGCCTATGCTGATGACCTCTTCATAATGGTGGAGGGTAACAGTCGTCTGGAAGTAGAAAATCGAGCTGCACTTGCATCAGAAATATTAATGCGGTGGTGCAGTGACTCTAAGTTACAGATTGCACCACATAAGTCATCATATATATTGCTAAAGGGAAAGCTTGCACGTGATCCCACAGTAAGAATAAACAACAGAATAGTCACAAGACAAAAAACCTTAAGATATCTAGGCGTATATATCGACGAGGCCTGGTCATATACTCCACATATAGGTCATGTTGCGATAAAGGCCACAAATATCTTTAACAAGTTGATAAGTATAGGCCAAAGACGATTCCATGTACCACCTGTGGCTACCAAAATGTATCATAACTCTATCCTCGCACCGATTGTGGGGTATGGGGCCAGTGTGTGGGCCCACAGGCTCGCTCTGGTGAGACCCGCACAGTCGGTAAGACGTATACAACGTAACATCATTATACGTTGTGTTGGTGCCTTCGGCACCACACCTACAGACGCTCTACTTGTTCTAATGGGCTTCTGCCCATTAGACATACTTATAAGACAGAATGCTTCAATAACTTGGCTACAAAAACAAGCATATGACAAGATTCATGAAATAACAGGGAGACACTTGGCAAATGTAAAGGAAATTAAAACTTGGGCCTTGGATACGTGGCAAACAGAATGGCAAAATTCGGACACTGGGAGAAGAGTGTATAACCTCCTCCCAAATGTAAGACAAAGGTTAAAGATAAAACATCTCTTGCCAACACAAGGAATAATTCATTTCCTGACCGGGCACGGACCCTACCCGACGCATTTGTATCGGATAGGAAGTCGACCCTCACCAGAGTGTGTCTGTGGCGCCCTTGAAGGGACGCCAGATCATGTAGTTCTTGAGTGTCCAGCATTTGGGCAGGCTGTCTCGGAGTACAGGCAGGAACTTCGTGGTCATCAGTTAATTGACATAATAAGAGATCCAGACAAATATAACATTCTACAGAGATTGGTAGATCAAATCTCAAAAGCAGCAAGAACAGTGTTTGAGAGAATTACTGACGAATAAAACTTAGGGGAGAAACGCCCTACCTCTCAGCAGGTCTGAGTGGTATCGGCATCAATAAATGATGACAACACCAAGAAAATACAGACTCCCACGGTAAGTGGATTGGCTGGCCGGTGCCTGACCGCTCCGATGGGCAGAAGTTCTTCTGCCCTCGGTGGCATGGCTGGTCCGGGACCTGACCGCCACTGCCCTGGGCGTAACAAGTATTATACAGGACAGCATTGAGGGCAAGTTGGGGTGAGTAGGTGAGACTCCCCTATCTATTGCGAAATAGATTAGGAGGATGTCTCGGGGCGTGAGCCTTGGAAGGTTTTGGCTTCATGCTGATCCATACAAATTCCCAGAAATGACTAATATACCGATCATGTCAAGTATATAGTTAAAGTGAAGATGATGATGACAAAAGGAACTGGAGTTAGAGTTTATATGGCTATCAAATTGAATTGAATTGT
>NW_025726867.1:25000-27500 GCF_021461385.2 Schistocerca piceifrons | reverse complement strand
CTCGCACTCCCCGCTCCCCTGTGTATCGCTTCATGTTAAACACCTTGCAAGTCTTGCTCACTTTCCACATGCTCCTGCTGTACACTGTAATGTGGATGGCAGCAGGACGTACATGCCGCCCCTCCCCACGTCCCCACCTTGCCCCCTGCCTTCGCAAGCTGGTTGGTGAGAACTTTGCATGTTCAATGCCCTCCGCATGCGACGTACTCAGGCTACGTTGTGGTGCGGCCTGTGTCAACTGTCCGCTAATGTCGTACGCGTAAACCACAATCTGTACTGCACATTCGTCCTTATGTACTGAATGATACATCGTGGCACATGTGTGACCGTACAACGACTGCGCCCAAAAACGGCGGACCATACAGTGCAAATATTGTGCACGCAGCTACGTGTCGTCTCCCTATGAGAGCTGGATTGCAGTGTGGTACGCCATAGAGACGTGTGGGAGGAACGGACGCCGTGGATGGCGATCAGCATGAGCTGTCTGTTGATGTATTCGGACCTAGTCGTCTCTCCTCACACACCGTGATGGCATGGTGCACCGCGTTCCATATCTGCGACATGCTACAGAGGCCGGTTGACAGTCGTTCGAGCAATGGACATCGCATACGTACGGGGGCCACCTTCCACGTATTGTCTAGGCGTGCACATTTTGTTGCGTGTATGTGGGCAGACGTAGTGTGGCGTGACACCTGACACAGGCATGCAATAATCGTGGAAGTTGCAAATGGCGATGGACGCCTGCGTTTTCTGGTGAAGTTACGCAAATGAACAAATGGTAACCTGTTGTGGTGCGGTTGTTCTCGCTAGGGGTGAATCGGTGATGGCGACGATAGGTTGAGGTACTAACCGGTTGTTCCAGCGATACCCACCATGCCGACGAAACTGAACGGCATCTGGGTGTGAAGCGATACGCGGCGGTGGCTGGGTGGGACCGTCCCCGGCCGGTGAGGGGGCGCCTCCCGGCGTGCTGGCCGCGCGGTGCGTGGGCGCACGCGCTACAGCCGGCTGGTGGGGGCGGCCAGTGGCAGGCGCGCCGGCCGACGGACGCGGCAGGCGTCGCAGCTGCGCGCCGGCGCACCCTGCGCGCGGCGCCGTGCGGCCAAAGTAGGTCCTCGCGGGCCCGGTGCGAAGCGCGGTGGACATCTTCAGTGTGCTGGTCCGATTGAGGACTGTGTGCGTTGAGGATGCGCTGCCGCCCGGCGCTCGGCGCCGCGACGCCGTCTGCTGCTCGGTCGCCCCAGCGGTTCTCGCTGGTGGTTTGTATCGCAGCTGTGCGGATGTGTTGGCGCGTGCGCTGTGCTGGGAGAGTTCGCTTCGGCACCCAAGTGGGGCTTTTGTCCTTCTGTGGCGCTGGCGTTGGAGCTGCCGGTCACCGTAGGTGGCGCGTGTTGTCTCCCGCCGGCAATGCCACGACAGCACGCTCCCGGGCCTCTGTCGGCAGCGGCAAGCTCAGTTGGGAGCACGGGTGGTCGCACCGAAAGCGTCTACTCGCCTAACTCCGGGCGATTGCGCCTCTCTCGAACCCGACCAAGTACTTGGGACGGCGCTGCGCGCCGCCGGGACCTGAGAGGGTTTCGAGGTGTATTGTGCAGGGGAGCTCAGCCTCCTCCTGTTTGCAGAATGATTGAGCGGACGCTTGCGTGTTCGCGCGGGCCCCCGGGACACACTCCCGGGCGGCCGGCTGCTCAGCTCTAGTTGACGCAGCTCCCTGGTTGATCCTGCCAGTAGTCATATGCTTGTCTCAAAGATTAAGCCATGCATGTCTCAGTACAAGCCGCATTAAGGTGAAACCGCGAATGGCTCATTAAATCAGTTATGGTTCCTTAGATCGTACCCACGTTACTTGGATAACTGTGGTAATTCTAGAGCTAATACATGCAAACAGAGTCCCGACCAGAGATGGAAGGGACGCTTTTATTAGATCAAAACCAATCGGTCGGCTCGTCCGGTCCGTTTGCCTTGGTGACTCTGAATAACTTTGGGCTGATCGCACGGTCCTCGTACCGGCGACGCATCTTTCAAATGTCTGCCTTATCAACTGTCGATGGTAGGTTCTGCGCCTACCATGGTTGTAACGGGTAACGGGGAATCAGGGTTCGATTCCGGAGAGGGAGCCTGAGAAACGGCTACCACATCCAAGGAAGGCAGCAGGCGCGCAAATTACCCACTCCCGGCACGGGGAGGTAGTGACGAAAAATAACGATACGGGACTCATCCGAGGCCCCGTAATCGGAATGAGTACACTTTAAATCCTTTAACGAGTATCTATTGGAGGGCAAGTCTGGTGCCAGCAGCCGCGGTAATTCCAGCTCCAATAGCGTATATTAAAGTTGTTGCGGTTAAAAAGCTCGTAGTTGGATTTGTGTCCCACGCTGTTGGTTCACCGCCCGTCGGTGTTTAACTGGCATGTATCGTGGGACGTCCTGCCGGTGGGGCGAGCCGAAGGCGTGCGACCGCCCCGTGCGTGCTCGTGCGTCCCGAGGCGGACCCCGTTGAA
>NW_025726867.1:12500-17500 GCF_021461385.2 Schistocerca piceifrons | reverse complement strand
TGCCCACAATGGGAACCACACGTCAGCCAGCCACTCTGATCACGCACCACTCTCTGCTTCTAACGGGCGCACATACAATATGTAAGCACCAGCATGGAACAACATCCAGTGCATCCTCTCCGCCACATTACACAATCCACACTATCACAACCAGACCAGGAGGTCCATGCGGAAAATACAATATCCCACCCTTTCGACATCCACCATTGCGCAGATCAGGCACCAACACCCACACATGTCCTATACAACGGTGCACCCAACATCACAATAGTACCTCCTGTCACAGCGCACAAACAATGACATGAGTCAAAGACACAGGTCTGACACAAGCATAGAATTGGAGCGCCGCCTCTAATAAGCCAAAGGTGCATCCTGACGTGACAAATCTGATCATGTCACAAGCATTCACTTACTATAATCACTATCAACGAACCTGCCGCCCCCGCCCCCCCCTACACCTTTCCTTACAACAACGTGTAACCTAACCTAACCTAACCTATGTTGTACCTTAACCTAACCTATGTTGTACCTTAACCTAACCTATGTTGTACCTTAACCTAACCTATGTTGTACCTTAACCTAACCTATGTTGTGCCTTAACCTAACCTATGTTGTGCCTTAACCTAACCTATGTTGTGCCTTAACCTAACCTATGTTGTGCCTTAACCTAACCTATGTTGTGCCTTAACCTAACCTATGTTGTGCCTTAACCTAACCTATGTTGTGCCTTAACCTAACCTATGTTGTGCCTTAACCTAACCTATGTTGTGCCTTAACCTAACCTATGTTGTGCCTTAACCTAACCCATGTTGTGCCTTAACCTAACCCATGTTGTGCCTTAACCTAACCCATGTTGTGCCTTAACCTAACCCATGTTGTGCCTTAACCTAACCCATGTTGTGCCTTAACCTAACCCATGTTGTGCCTTAACCTAACCCATGTTGTGCCTTAACCTAACCCATGTTGTGCCTTAACCTAACCCATGTTGTGCCTTAACCTAACCCATGTTGTGCCTTAACCTAACCCATGTTGTGCCTTAACCTAACCCATGTTGTGCCTTAACCTAACCCATGTTGTGCCTTAACCTAACCTATGTTGTGCCTTAACCTAACCTATGTTGTGCCTTAACCTAACCTATGTTGTGCCTTAACCTAACCCATGTTGTGCCTTAACCTAACCCATGTTGTGCCTTAACCTAACCCATGTTGTGCCTTAACCTAACCCATGTCGTGCCTTAACCTAACCCATGTCGTGCCTTAACCTAACCCATGTCGTGCCTTAACCTAACCCATGTCGTGCCTTAACCTAACCCATGTCGTGCCTTAACCTAACCCATGTCGTGCCTTAACCTAACCCATGTCGTGCCTTAACCTAACCCACGTCGTGCCTTAACCTAACCCACGTCGTGCCTTAACCTAACCCACGTCGTGCCTTAACCTAACCCACGTCGTGCCTTAACCTAACCCACGTCGTGCCTTAACCTAACCCACGTTGTCGCCTAACGTAACCCACGTTGTCGCCTAAACCTGCTCTGTAATTGTTATACGACTCGTTCAATTAGTGTAGTGTTGCCCACCCGCAACCCTCGCAATATAGTTCGCTACTCGCACTCCCCGCTCCCCTGTGTATCGCTTCATGTTAAACACCTTGCAAGTCTTGCTCACTTTCCACATGCTCCTGCTGTACACTGTAATGTGGATGGCAGCAGGACGTACATGCCGCCCCTCCCCACGTCCCCACCTTGCCCCCTGCCTTCGCAAGCTGGTTGGTGAGAACTTTGCATGTTCAATGCCCTCCGCATGCGACGTACTCAGGCTACGTTGTGGTGCGGCCTGTGTCAACTGTCCGCTAATGTCGTACGCGTAAACCACAATCTGTACTGCACATTCGTCCTTATGTACTGAATGATACATCGTGGCACATGTGTGACCGTACAACGACTGCGCCCAAAAACGGCGGACCATACAGTGCAAATATTGTGCACGCAGCTACGTGTCGTCTCCCTATGAGAGCTGGATTGCAGTGTGGTACGCCATAGAGACGTGTGGGAGGAACGGACGCCGTGGATGGCGATCAGCATGAGCTGTCTGTTGATGTATTCGGACCTAGTCGTCTCTCCTCACACACCGTGATGGCATGGTGCACCGCGTTCCATATCTGCGACATGCTACAGAGGCCGGTTGACAGTCGTTCGAGCAATGGACATCGCATACGTACGGGGGCCACCTTCCACGTATTGTCTAGGCGTGCACATTTTGTTGCGTGTATGTGGGCAGACGTAGTGTGGCGTGACACCTGACACAGGCATGCAATAATCGTGGAAGTTGCAAATGGCGATGGACGCCTGCGTTTTCTGGTGAAGTTACGCAAATGAACAAATGGTAACCTGTTGTGGTGCGGTTGTTCTCGCTAGGGGTGAATCGGTGATGGCGACGATAGGTTGAGGTACTAACCGGTTGTTCCAGCGATACCCACCATGCCGACGAAACTGAACGGCATCTGGGTGTGAAGCGATACGCGGCGGTGGCTGGGTGGGACCGTCCCCGGCCGGTGAGGGGGCGCCTCCCGGCGTGCTGGCCGCGCGGTGCGTGGGCGCACGCGCTACAGCCGGCTGGTGGGGGCGGCCAGTGGCAGGCGCGCCGGCCGACGGACGCGGCAGGCGTCGCAGCTGCGCGCCGGCGCACCCTGCGCGCGGCGCCGTGCGGCCAAAGTAGGTCCTCGCGGGCCCGGTGCGAAGCGCGGTGGACATCTTCAGTGTGCTGGTCCGATTGAGGACTGTGTGCGTTGAGGATGCGCTGCCGCCCGGCGCTCGGCGCCGCGACGCCGTCTGCTGCTCGGTCGCCCCAGCGGTTCTCGCTGGTGGTTTGTATCGCAGCTGTGCGGATGTGTTGGCGCGTGCGCTGTGCTGGGAGAGTTCGCTTCGGCACCCAAGTGGGGCTTTTGTCCTTCTGTGGCGCTGGCGTTGGAGCTGCCGGTCACCGTAGGTGGCGCGTGTTGTCTCCCGCCGGCAATGCCACGACAGCACGCTCCCGGGCCTCTGTCGGCAGCGGCAAGCTCAGTTGGGAGCACGGGTGGTCGCACCGAAAGCGTCTACTCGCCTAACTCCGGGCGATTGCGCCTCTCTCGAACCCGACCAAGTACTTGGGACGGCGCTGCGCGCCGCCGGGACCTGAGAGGGTTTCGAGGTGTATTGTGCAGGGGAGCTCAGCCTCCTCCTGTTTGCAGAATGATTGAGCGGACGCTTGCGTGTTCGCGCGGGCCCCCGGGACACACTCCCGGGCGGCCGGCTGCTCAGCTCTAGTTGACGCAGCTCCCTGGTTGATCCTGCCAGTAGTCATATGCTTGTCTCAAAGATTAAGCCATGCATGTCTCAGTACAAGCCGCATTAAGGTGAAACCGCGAATGGCTCATTAAATCAGTTATGGTTCCTTAGATCGTACCCACGTTACTTGGATAACTGTGGTAATTCTAGAGCTAATACATGCAAACAGAGTCCCGACCAGAGATGAAAGGGACGCTTTTATTAGATCAAAACCAATCGGTCGGCTCGTCCGGTCCGTTTGCCTTGGTGACTCTGAATAACTTTGGGCTGATCGCACGGTCCTCGTACCGGCGACGCATCTTTCAAATGTCTGCCTTATCAACTGTCGATGGTAGGTTCTGCGCCTACCATGGTTGTAACGGGTAACGGGGAATCAGGGTTCGATTCCGGAGAGGGAGCCTGAGAAACGGCTACCACATCCAAGGAAGGCAGCAGGCGCGCAAATTACCCACTCCCGGCACGGGGAGGTAGTGACGAAAAATAACGATACGGGACTCATCCGAGGCCCCGTAATCGGAATGAGTACACTTTAAATCCTTTAACGAGTATCTATTGGAGGGCAAGTCTGGTGCCAGCAGCCGCGGTAATTCCAGCTCCAATAGCGTATATTAAAGTTGTTGCGGTTAAAAAGCTCGTAGTTGGATTTGTGTCCCACGCTGTTGGTTCACCGCCCGTCGGTGTTTAACTGGCATGTATCGTGGGACGTCCTGCCGGTGGGGCGAGCCGAAGGCGTGCGACCGCCCCGTGCGTGCTCGTGCGTCCCGAGGCGGACCCCGTTGAAATCCTACCAGGGTGCTCTTTATTGAGTGTCTCGGTGGGCCGGCACGTTTACTTTGAACAAATTAGAGTGCTTAAAGCAGGCAAGCCCGCCTGAATACTGTGTGCATGGAATAATGGAATAGGACCTCGGTTCTATTTTGTTGGTTTTCGGAACCCGAGGTAATGATTAATAGGGACAGGCGGGGGCATTCGTATTGCGACGTTAGAGGTGAAATTCTTGGATCGTCGCAAGACGAACAGAAGCGAAAGCATTTGCCAAGTATGTTTTCATTAATCAAGAACGAAAGTTAGAGGTTCGAAGGCGATCAGATACCGCCCTAGTTCTAACCATAAACGATGCCAGCCAGCGATCCGCCGCAGTTCCTCCGATGACTCGGCGGGCAGCCTCCGGGAAACCAAAGCTTTTGGGTTCCGGGGGAAGTATGGTTGCAAAGCTGAAACTTAAAGGAATTGACGGAAGGGCACCACCAGGAGTGGAGCCTGCGGCTTAATTTGACTCAACACGGGAAACCTCACCAGGCCCGGACACCGGAAGGATTGACAGATTGATAGCTCTTTCTTGATTCGGTGGGTGGTGGTGCATGGCCGTTCTTAGTTGGTGGAGCGATTTGTCTGGTTAATTCCGATAACGAACGAGACTCTAGCCTGCTAACTAGTCGCGTGACATCCTTCGTGCTGTCAGCGATTACTTTTCTTCTTAGAGGGACAGGCGGCTTCTAGCCGCACGAGATTGAGCAATAACAGGTCTGTGATGCCCTTAGATGTTCTGGGCCGCACGCGCGCTACACTGAAGGAATCAGCGTGTCTTCCTAGGCCGAAAGGTCGGGGTAACCCGCTGAACCTCCTTCGTGCTAGGGATTGGGGCTTGCAATTGTTCCCCATGAACGAGGAATTCCCA
>NW_025726867.1:0-5000 GCF_021461385.2 Schistocerca piceifrons | reverse complement strand
GTTGTGCCTTAACCTAACCCATGTTGTGCCTTAACCTAACCCATGTTGTGCCTTAACCTAACACATGTTGTGCCTTAACCTAACCCATGTTGTGCCTTAACCTAACCCATGTTGTGCCTTAACCTAACCCATGTTGTGCCTTAACCTAACCCATGTTGTGCCTTAACCTAACCCATGTTGTGCCTTAACCTAACCTATGTTGTGCCTTAACCTAACCTATGTTGTGCCTTAACCTAACCCATGTTGTGCCTTAACCTAACCCATGTTGTGCCTTAACCTAACCCATGTTGTGCCTTAACCTAACCCATGTTGTGCCTTAACCTAACCCATGTTGTGCCTTAACCTAACCCATGTTGTGCCTTAACCTAACCCATGTTGTGCCTTAACCTAACCCATGTTGTGCCTTAACCTAACCCATGTTGTGCCTTAACCTAACCCATGTTGTGCCTTAACCTAACCCATGTTGTGCCTTAACCTAACCCATGTTGTGCCTTAACCTAACCCATGTTGTGCCTTAACCTAACCCATGTTGTGCCTTAACCTAACCCATGTTGTGCCTTAACCTAACCCATGTTGTGCCTTAACCTAACCCATGTTGTGCCTTAACCTAACCCATGTTGTGCCTTAACCTAACCCATGTCGTGCCTTAACCTAACCCATGTCGTGCCTTAACCTAACCCATGTCGTGCCTTAACCTAACCCATGTCGTGCCTTAACCTAACCCATGTCGTGCCTTAACCTAACCCACGTCGTGCCTTAACCTAACCCACGTCGTGCCTTAACCTAACCCACGTTGTCGCCTAACGTAACCCACGTTGTCGCCTAAACCTGCTCTGTAATTGTTATACGACTCGTTCAATTAGTGTAGTGTTGCCCACCCGCAACCCTCGCAATATAGTTCGCTACTCGCACTCCCCGCTCCCCTGTGTATCGCTTCATGTTAAACACCTTGCAAGTCTTGCTCACTTTCCACATGCTCCTGCTGTACACTGTAATGTGGATGGCAGCAGGACGTACATGCCGCCCCTCCCCACGTCCCCACCTTGCCCCCTGCCTTCGCAAGCTGGTTGGTGAGAACTTTGCATGTTCAATGCCCTCCGCATGCGACGTACTCAGGCTACGTTGTGGTGCGGCCTGTGTCAACTGTCCGCTAATGTCGTACGCGTAAACCACAATCTGTACTGCACATTCGTCCTTATGTACTGAATGATACATCGTGGCACATGTGTGACCGTACAACGACTGCGCCCAAAAACGGCGGACCATACAGTGCAAATATTGTGCACGCAGCTACGTGTCGTCTCCCTATGAGAGCTGGATTGCAGTGTGGTACGCCATAGAGACGTGTGGGAGGAACGGACGCCGTGGATGGCGATCAGCATGAGCTGTCTGTTGATGTATTCGGACCTAGTCGTCTCTCCTCACACACCGTGATGGCATGGTGCACCGCGTTCCATATCTGCGACATGCTACAGAGGCCGGTTGACAGTCGTTCGAGCAATGGACATCGCATACGTACGGGGGCCACCTTCCACGTATTGTCTAGGCGTGCACATTTTGTTGCGTGTATGTGGGCAGACGTAGTGTGGCGTGACACCTGACACAGGCATGCAATAATCGTGGAAGTTGCAAATGGCGATGGACGCCTGCGTTTTCTGGTGAAGTTACGCAAATGAACAAATGGTAACCTGTTGTGGTGCGGTTGTTCTCGCTAGGGGTGAATCGGTGATGGCGACGATAGGTTGAGGTACTAACCGGTTGTTCCAGCGATACCCACCATGCCGACGAAACTGAACGGCATCTGGGTGTGAAGCGATACGCGGCGGTGGCTGGGTGGGACCGTCCCCGGCCGGTGAGGGGGCGCCTCCCGGCGTGCTGGCCGCGCGGTGCGTGGGCGCACGCGCTACAGCCGGCTGGTGGGGGCGGCCAGTGGCAGGCGCGCCGGCCGACGGACGCGGCAGGCGTCGCAGCTGCGCGCCGGCGCACCCTGCGCGCGGCGCCGTGCGGCCAAAGTAGGTCCTCGCGGGCCCGGTGCGAAGCGCGGTGGACATCTTCAGTGTGCTGGTCCGATTGAGGACTGTGTGCGTTGAGGATGCGCTGCCGCCCGGCGCTCGGCGCCGCGACGCCGTCTGCTGCTCGGTCGCCCCAGCGGTTCTCGCTGGTGGTTTGTATCGCAGCTGTGCGGATGTGTTGGCGCGTGCGCTGTGCTGGGAGAGTTCGCTTCGGCACCCAAGTGGGGCTTTTGTCCTTCTGTGGCGCTGGCGTTGGAGCTGCCGGTCACCGTAGGTGGCGCGTGTTGTCTCCCGCCGGCAATGCCACGACAGCACGCTCCCGGGCCTCTGTCGGCAGCGGCAAGCTCAGTTGGGAGCACGGGTGGTCGCACCGAAAGCGTCTACTCGCCTAACTCCGGGCGATTGCGCCTCTCTCGAACCCGACCAAGTACTTGGGACGGCGCTGCGCGCCGCCGGGACCTGAGAGGGTTTCGAGGTGTATTGTGCAGGGGAGCTCAGCCTCCTCCTGTTTGCAGAATGATTGAGCGGACGCTTGCGTGTTCGCGCGGGCCCCCGGGACACACTCCCGGGCGGCCGGCTGCTCAGCTCTAGTTGACGCAGCTCCCTGGTTGATCCTGCCAGTAGTCATATGCTTGTCTCAAAGATTAAGCCATGCATGTCTCAGTACAAGCCGCATTAAGGTGAAACCGCGAATGGCTCATTAAATCAGTTATGGTTCCTTAGATCGTACCCACGTTACTTGGATAACTGTGGTAATTCTAGAGCTAATACATGCAAACAGAGTCCCGACCAGAGATGGAAGGGACGCTTTTATTAGATCAAAACCAATCGGTCGGCTCGTCCGGTCCGTTTGCCTTGGTGACTCTGAATAACTTTGGGCTGATCGCACGGTCCTCGTACCGGCGACGCATCTTTCAAATGTCTGCCTTATCAACTGTCGATGGTAGGTTCTGCGCCTACCATGGTTGTAACGGGTAACGGGGAATCAGGGTTCGATTCCGGAGAGGGAGCCTGAGAAACGGCTACCACATCCAAGGAAGGCAGCAGGCGCGCAAATTACCCACTCCCGGCACGGGGAGGTAGTGACGAAAAATAACGATACGGGACTCATCCGAGGCCCCGTAATCGGAATGAGTACACTTTAAATCCTTTAACGAGTATCTATTGGAGGGCAAGTCTGGTGCCAGCAGCCGCGGTAATTCCAGCTCCAATAGCGTATATTAAAGTTGTTGCGGTTAAAAAGCTCGTAGTTGGATTTGTGTCCCACGCTGTTGGTTCACCGCCCGTCGGTGTTTAACTGGCATGTATCGTGGGACGTCCTGCCGGTGGGGCGAGCCGAAGGCGTGCGACCGCCCCGTGCGTGCTCGTGCGTCCCGAGGCGGACCCCGTTGAAATCCTACCAGGGTGCTCTTTATTGAGTGTCTCGGTGGGCCGGCACGTTTACTTTGAACAAATTAGAGTGCTTAAAGCAGGCAAGCCCGCCTGAATACTGTGTGCATGGAATAATGGAATAGGACCTCGGTTCTATTTTGTTGGTTTTCGGAACCCGAGGTAATGATTAATAGGGACAGGCGGGGGCATTCGTATTGCGACGTTAGAGGTGAAATTCTTGGATCGTCGCAAGACGAACAGAAGCGAAAGCATTTGCCAAGTATGTTTTCATTAATCAAGAACGAAAGTTAGAGGTTCGAAGGCGATCAGATACCGCCCTAGTTCTAACCATAAACGATGCCAGCCAGCGATCCGCCGCAGTTCCTCCGATGACTCGGCGGGCAGCCTCCGGGAAACCAAAGCTTTTGGGTTCCGGGGGAAGTATGGTTGCAAAGCTGAAACTTAAAGGAATTGACGGAAGGGCACCACCAGGAGTGGAGCCTGCGGCTTAATTTGACTCAACACGGGAAACCTCACCAGGCCCGGACACCGGAAGGATTGACAGATTGATAGCTCTTTCTTGATTCGGTGGGTGGTGGTGCATGGCCGTTCTTAGTTGGTGGAGCGATTTGTCTGGTTAATTCCGATAACGAACGAGACTCTAGCCTGCTAACTAGTCGCGTGACATCCTTCGTGCTGTCAGCGATTACTTTTCTTCTTAGAGGGACAGGCGGCTTCTAGCCGCACGAGATTGAGCAATAACAGGTCTGTGATGCCCTTAGATGTTCTGGGCCGCACGCGCGCTACACTGAAGGAATCAGCGTGTCTTCCTAGGCCGAAAGGTCGGGGTAACCCGCTGAACCTCCTTCGTGCTAGGGATTGGGGCTTGCAATTGTTCCCCATGAACGAGGAATTCCCAGTAAGCGCGAGTCATAAGCTCGCGTTGATTACGTCCCTGCCCTTTGTACACACCGCCCGTCGCTACTACCGATTGAATGATTTAGTGAGGTCTTCGGACTGGTACGCGGCATTGACTCTGTCGTTGCCGATGCTACCGGAAAGATGACCAAACTTGATCATTTAGAGGAAGTAAAAGTCGTAACAAGGTTTCCGTAGGTGAACCTGCGGAAGGATCATTACCGACTAGACTGCATGTCTTTCGATGTGCGTGTCGTGTCGCGCAACACGCTACCTGTACGGCTCGCCGTAGCCGTGCGCCGCGTGCGGAACCACGCGTGCCTCTCAAAACTAGCGGCAATGTTGTGTGGTACGAGCGCTGAAGCGCTGGAGCGGCTGGCCTGCGGCACCTGGCGCCTGGCGCCGGTTTTGAATGACTTTCGCCCGAGTGCCTGTCCGCTCCGGTGTGGAGCCGTACGACGCCCGTCGGCCGTGAGGCCGTTGGACACAGAACGCTGGAACAGGGGCCGCCACACGCCTCACTCCCGCCTATGCGACCGTCTCGAAAGAGACGGCGGAAACTGAGAAAAGATCACCCAGGACGGTGGATCACTCGGCTCGTGGGTCGATGAAGAACGCAGCAAATTGCGCGTCGACATGTGAACTGCAGGACACATGAACATCGACGTTTCGAACGCACATTGCGGTCCATGGATTCCG